>NW_027139088.1:522500-755826 GCF_035084215.1 Heptranchias perlo | reverse complement strand
TCTCTCTCACCCTCTCTCTCTCCATCTCCCCCCTCTCTCTCTCCCTCTCCCCCTCTCGATCTCCCTCTCCCGCTCTCTCTCCCTCTCCCCCTCTCTTTCCCTAATACAGGTCAGCAGCTTGGTTCTGCCCTGACCGGTGCCGCACTGTCTGGCTGCCTGTCTGTGCTGCTCAGTGTTTGCTGCAGGGTCCAAACCTCCCCTGGGTTTGTTTGTAAACATTGTTGGAGACGGAGTGAAATACAGTGAAGTGTTTATAAACACTGAAAGCTGATAGACCAGGGGAGGCCTCACAATGTTGGAGACGGAGTGAAATACAGTGAAGTGTTTATAAACACTGAAAGCTGATACACCAGGGGAGGCCTCACAATGTTGGAGAAGGAGTGAAATACAGTGAAGTGGGTTTAAACACTGAAAGCTGATCCCTGGTCTGTGCTGATTCTCTGATAGTTTACTGGGGAAAGGCCCTGATCCCTGGTCTGTGCTGCTTCACTGATACTTTTCTGGGTAAAGGCCCTGATCCCCGGTCTGTGCTGATTCTCTGATAGTTTACTGGGTAAAGGCCCTGATCCCCGGTCTGTGCTGATTCTCTGATAGTTTACTGGGTAAAGGCCCTGATCCCTGGTCTGTGCTGATTGACTGATAGTTTACTGGGTAAAGACCCTGATCCCCGGTCTGTGCTGATTCACTGATAGTTTACTGGGTAAAGACCCTGATCCCTGGTCTGTGCTGATTCTCTGATAGTTTACTGGGTAAAGGCCCTGATCCCTGGTCTGTGCTGATTCTCTGATAGTTTACTGGGTAAAGGCCCTGATCCCCGGTCTGTGCTGATTCTCTGATAGTTTACTGGGTAAAGGCCCTGATCCCTGGTCTGTGCTGATTGACTGATAGTTTACTGGGTAAAGACCCTGATCCCCGGTCTTTGCTGATTCACTGATAGTTTACTGGGTAAAGGCCCTGATCCCCGGTCTGTGCTGATTCTCTGATAGTTTACTGGGTAAAGGCCCTGATCCCTGGTCTGTGCTGATTGACTGATAGTTTACTGGGTAAAGACCCTGATCCCCGGTCTGTGCTGATTCACTGATAGTTTACTGGGTAAAGACCCTGATCCCTGGTCTGTGCTGATTCTCTGATAGTTTACTGGGTAAAGGCCCTGATCCCTGGTCTGTGCTGATTCTCTGATAGTTTACTGGGTAAAGACCCTGATCCCCGGTCTGTGCTGATTCACTGATAGTTTACTGGGTAAAGGCCCTGATCCCTGGTCTGTGCTGATTCTCTGATAGTTCACTGAGTAAAGGCCCTGATCCCTGGTCTGTGCTGATTCTCTGATAGTTTACTGGGTAAAGGCCCTGATCCCTGGTCTGTGCTGATTCTCTGATAGTTTACTGGGTAAAGACCCTGATCCCTGGTCTGTGCTGATTCACTGATAGTTTACTGGGTAAAGGCCCTGATCCCTGGTCTGTGCTGATTCTCTGATAGTTTACTGGGTAAAGGCCCTGATCCCTGGTCTGTTCTGATTCACTGATAGTTTATTGGGTGAAGGCCCTGATCCCTGGTCTGTGCTGATTCTCTGATAGTTTACTGGGTAAAGGCCCTGATCCCTGGTCTGTGCTGATTCACTGATAGTTTACTGGGTAAAGGCCCTGATCCCTGGTCTGTGCTGATTCACTGATAGTTTACTGGGTAAAGGCCCTGATCCCTGGTCTGTGCTGATTCTCTGATAGTTTACTGGGTAAAGACCCTGATCCCTGGTCTGTGCTGATTCTCTGATAGTTCACTGGGTAAAGGCCCTGATCCCTGGTCTGTGCTGATTCACTGATAGTTTACTGGGTAAAGGCCCTGATCCCCAGTCTGTGCTGATTCTCTGATAGTTTACTGGGTAAAGGCCCTGATCCCTGGTCTGTGCTGATTCACTGATAGTTTACTGGGTAAAGGCCCTGATCCCCAGTCTGTGCTGATTCTCTGATAGTTTACTGGGTAAAGTCCCTGATCCCCGGTCTGTGCTGATTCTCTGATAGTTTACTGGGTAAAGGCCCTGATCCCTGGTCAGTGCTGATTCACTGATAGTTTACTGGGTAAAGGCCCTGATCCCTGGTCTGTGCTGATTCTCTGATAGTTTACTGGATAAAGGCCCTGATCCCTGGTCTGTGCTGATTCTCTGATAGTTTACTGGGTAAAGGCCCTGATCCCTGGTCTGTGCTGATTCACTGATAGTTTACTGGGTAAAGGCCCTGATCCCCAGTCTGTGCTGATTCACTGATAGTTTACTGGGTAAAGGCCCTGATCCCTGGTCTGTGCTGATTCACTGATAGTTTACTGGGTAAAGGCCCTGATCCCTGGTCTGTGCTGATTCACTGATAGTTTACTGGGTAAAGGCCCTGATCCCTGGTCTGTGCTGATTCACTGATAGTTTACTGGGTAAAGGCCCTGATCCCTGGTCTGTGCTGATTCACTGATAGTTTACTGGGTAAAGGCCCTGATCCCTGGCCTGTGCTGATTCATTGATAGTTTACTGGGTAAAGGCCCTGATCCCTGGTCTGTGCTGATTCACTGATAGTTTACTGGGTAAAGGCCCTGATCCCTGGCCTGTGCTGATTCTCTGATAGTTTACTGGGTAAAGGCCCTGATCCCCGGTCTGTGCTGATTCTCTGATAGTTTACTGGGTAAAGGCCCTGATCCCCGGTCTGTGCTGATTCACTGATAGTTTACTGGGTAAAGGCCCTGATCCCTGTTCTGTGCTGATTCTCTGATAGTTTACTGGGTAAAGGCCCTGATCCCTGGTCTGTGCTGATTCACTGATAGTTTACTGGGTAAAGGCCCTGATCCCTGGTCTGTGCTGATTCTCTGATAGTTTACTGGGTAAAGGCCCTGAACCATGGTCTGTGCTGATTCACTGATAGTTTACTGGGTAAAGGCCCTGATCCCTGGTCTGTGCTGATTCTCTGATAGTTTACTGGGTAAAGACCCTGATCCCTGGTCTGTGCTGATTCTCTGATAGTTTACTGGGTAAAGGCCCTGATCCCTGGTCTGTGCTGATTCTCTGATAGTTTACTGGGTAAAGGCCCTGATCCCCGGTCTGTGCTGATTCTCTGATAGTTTACTGGGTAAAGGCCCTGATCCCTGGTCTGTGCTGATTCACTGATAGTTTACTGGGTAAAGGCCCTGATCCCCGGTCTGTGCTGATTCTCTGATAGTTTACTGGGTAAAGGCCCTGATCCCTGGTCTGTGCTGATTCTCTGATAGTTTACTGGGTAAAGGCCCTGATCCCTGGTCTGTGCTGATTCTCTGATAGTTTACTGGGTAAAGGCCCTGATCCCTGGTCTGTGCTGATTCTCTGATAGTTTACAGTGTAAAGGCCCTGATCCCTGGTCTGTGCTGATTCACTGATAGTTTACTGGGTAAAGGCCCTGATCCCTGGTCTTTGCTGATTCACTGATAGTTTACTGGGTAAAGGCCCTGATCCCTGGTCTGTGCTGATTCACTGATAGTTTACTGGGTAAAGGCCCTGATCCCTGGTCTGTGCTGATTCACTGATAGTTTACTGGGTAAAGGCCCTGATCCCCGGTCTGTGCTGATTCACTGATAGTTTACTGGGTAAAGGCCCTGATCCCTGGTCTGTGCTGATTCACTGATAGTTTACTGGGTAAAGGCCCTGATCCCTGGTCTGAGCTGATTCACTGACAGTTTACTGGGTAAAGGCCCTGATCCCTGGTCTGTGCTGATTCACTGATAGTTTACTGGGTAAAGGCCCTGATCCCTGGTCTGTGCTGATTCTCTGATAGTTTACTGGGTAAAGGCCCTGATCCCCGATCTGTGCTGATTCACTGATTGTTTATTGGGTAAAGGCCCTGATCCCTGGTCTGTGCTGATTCTCTGATAGTTTACTGGGTAAAGGCCCTGATCCCCGGTCTGTGCTGATTCTCTGATAGTTTACTGGGTAAACGCCCTGATCCCCGGTCTGTGCTGATTCACTGATAGTTTACTGGGTAAAGGCCCTGATCCCTGGTCTGTGCTGATTCTCTGACAGTTTACTGGGTAAAGGCCCTGATCCCTGGTCTGTGCTGATTCACTGATAGTTTACTGGGTAAAGGCCCTGATCCCTGGTCTGTGCTGATTCTCTGACAGTTTACTGGGTAAAGGCCCTGATCCCTGGTCTGTGCTGATTCTCTGATAGTTTACTGGGTAAAGGCCCTGATCCCCGGTCTGTGCTGATTCTCTGATAGTTTACTGGGTAAAGGCCCTGATCCCCGGTCTGTGCTGATTCTCTGATAGTTTACTGGGTAAAGGCCCTGATCCCTGGTCTGTGCTGATTCTCTGATAGTTTACTGGGTAAAGGCCCTGATCCCCGGTCTGTGCTGATTCTCTGATAGTTTACTGGGTAAAGGCCCTGATCCCTGGTCTGTGCTGATTCACTGATAGTTTACTGGGTAAAGGCCCTGATCCCTGGTCTGTGCTGATTCACTGATAGTTTACTGGGTAAAGGCCCTGATCCCCGGTCTGTGCTGATTCACTGATAGTTTACTGGGTAAAGGCCCAGATCCCTGGTCTGTGCTGATTCTCTGATAGTTTACTGGGTAAAGGCCCTGATCCCCGGTCTGTGCTGATTCTCTGATAGTTTACTGGGTAAAGGCCCTGATCCCTGGTCTGTGCTGATTCTCTGATACTTTACTGGGTAAAGGCCCTGATCCCTGGTCTGTGCTGATTCTCTGATACTTTACTGGGTAAAGGCCCTGATCCCTGGTCTGTGCTGATACACTGATAGTTTACTGGGTAAAGGCCCTGATCCCTGGTCTGTGCTGATTCTCTGATAGTTTACTGGGTAAAGGCCCTGATCCCCGGTCTGTGCTGATTCACTGATAGTTTACTGGGTAAAGGCCCTGATCCCTGGTCTGTGCTGATTCTCTGATAGTTTACTGGGTAAAGGCCCTGATCCCCGGTCTGTGCTGATTCACTGATAGTTTACTGGGTAAAGGCCCTGATCCCCGGTCTGTGCTGATTCACTGATAGTTTACTGAGTAAAGGCCCTGATCCCTGGTCTGTGCTGATTCTCTGATAGTTCACTGGGTAAAGACCCTGATCCCTGGTCTGTGCTGATTCTCTGATAGTTTACTTGGTAAAGGCCCTGATCCCCGGTCTGTGCTGATTCACTGATAGTTTACTGGGTAAAGGCCCTGATCCCTGGTCTGTGCTGATTCTCTGATAGTTTACTGGGTAAAGGCCCTGATCCCTGGTCTGTGCTGATTCACTGATAGTTTACTGGGTAAAGGCCCTGATCCCTGGTCTGTGCTGATTCTCTGATAGTTTACTGGGTAAAGGCCCTGATCCCGGGTCTGTGCTGATTCACTGATAGTTTACTGGGTAAAGGCCCTGATCCCTGGTCTGTGCTGATTCTCTGATAGTTTACTGGGTAAAGGCCCTGATCCCTGGTCTGTGCTGATTCACTGATAGTTTACTGGGTAAAGGCCCTGATCCCTGGTCTTTGCTGATTCACTGATAGTTTACTGGGTAAAGGCCCTGATCCCTGGTCTGTGCTGATTCTCTGATAGTTTACTGGGTAAAGGCCCTGATCCCTGGTCTGTGCTGATTCACTGATAGTTTACTGGGTAAAGGCCCTGATCCCCGGTCTGTGCTGATTCACTGATAGTTTACTGGGTAAAGGCCCTGATCCCCGGTCTCTGCTGATTCTCTGATAGTTTACTGGGTAAAGGCCCTGATCCCCGGTCTGTGCTGATTCACTGATAGTTTACTGGGTAAAGGCCCTGATCCCCGGTCTGTGCTGATTCACTGATAGTTTACTGGGTAAAGGCCCTGATCCCCGGTCTCTGCTGATTCTCTGATAGTTTACTGGGTAAAGGCCCTGATCCCCGGTCTGTGCTGATTCTCTGATAGTTTACTGGGTAAAGACCCTGATCCCCGGTCTGTGCTGATTCACTGGTAGTTTACTGGGTCAAGGCCCTGATCCCTGGTCTGTGCTGATTCACTGATAGTTTACTGGGTAAAGGCCCTGATCCCCGGTCTGTGCTGATTCACTGATAGTTTACTGGGTAAAGGCCCTGATCCCCGGTCTGTGCTGATTCACTGATAGTTTACTGGGTAAAGGCCCTGATCCCCGGTCTGTGCTGATTCACTGATAGTTTACTGGGTAAAGGCCCTGATCCCTGGTCTGTGCTGATTCTCTGATAGTTTACTGGGTAAAGACCCTGATCCCCGGTCTGTGCTGATTCTCTGATAGTTTACTGGGTAAAGGCCCTGATCACTGGTCTGTGCTGATTCACTGATAGTTTACTGGGTAAAGGCCCTGATCCCTGGTCTGTGCTGATTCACTGATAGTTTACTGGGTAAAGGCCCTGATCCCCGGTCTGTGCTGATTCACTGATAGTTTACTGGGTAAAGGCCCTGATCCCCGGTCTGTGCTGATTCACTGATAGTTTACTGGGTAAAGGCCCTGATCCCCGGTCTGTGCTGATTCACTGATCGTTTACTGGGTAAAGGCCCTGATCCCTGGTCTGTGCTGATTCTCTGATAGTTTACTGGGTAAAGGCCCTGATCACTGGTCTGTGCTGATTCTCTGATAGTTTACTGGGTAAAGGCCCTGATCCCTGGTCTGTGCTGATTCTCTGATAGTTTACTGGGTAAAGACCCTGATCCCTGGTCTGTGCTGATTCTCTGATAGTTTACTGGGTAAAGGCCCTGATCCCCGGTCTGTGCTGATTCACTGATAGTTTACTGGGTAAAGGCCCTGATCCCTGGTCTGTGCTGATTCACTGATAGTTTACTGGGTAAAGGCCCTGATCCCTGGACTGTGCTGATTCACTGATAGTTTACTGGGTAAAGGCCCTGATCCCTGGTCTGTGCTGATTCTCTGATAGTTTACTGGGTAAAGGCCCTGATCCCTGGTCTGTGCTGATTCACTGATAGTTTACTGGGTAAAGGCCCTGATCCCCGGTCTGTGCTGATTCTCTGATAGTTTACTGGGTAAAGGCCCTGATCCTCGGTCTGTGCTGATTCACTGATTGTTTACTGGGTTAAGGCCCTGATCCCCGGTCTGTGCTGATTCTCTGATAGTTCACTGGGTAAAGGCCCTGATCCCTGGTCTGTGCTGATTCTCTGATAGTTTACTGGGTAAAGGCCCTGATCCCTGGTCTGTGCTGATTCTCTGATAGTTTACTGGGTAAAGGCCCTGATCCCCGGTCTGTGCTGATTCACTGATAGTTTACTGGGTAAAGGCCCTGATCCCCGGTCTGTGCTGATTCTCTGATAGTTTACTGGGTCAAGGCCCTGATCCCTGGTCTGTGCTGATTCTCTGATAGTTTACTGGGTAAAGGCCCTGATCCCTGGTCTGTGCTGATTCACTGATAGTTTACTGGGTAAAGGCCCTGATCCCTGGTCTGTGCTGATTCACTGATAGTTTACTGGGTAAAGGCCCTGATCCCCGGTCTGTGCTGATTCTCTGATAGTTTACTGGGTCAAGGCCCTGATCCCTGGTCTGTGCTGATTCTCTGATAGTTTACTGGGTAAAGGCCCTGATCCCCGGTCTGTGCTGATTCTCTGATAGTTTACTGGGTAAAGGCCCTGATCCCTGGTCTGTGCTGATTCACTGATAGTTTACTGGGTAAAGGCCCTGATCCCCGGTCTGTGCTGATTCTCTGATAGTTTACTGGGTAAAGGTCCTGATCCCTGGTCTGTGCTGATTCACTGATAGTTTACTGGGTAAAGGCCCTGATCCCTGGTCTGTGCTGATTCACTGATAGTTTACTGGGTAACGGGCCTGATCCCCGGTCTGTGCTGATTCACTGATAGTTTACTGGGTAAAGGCCCTGATCCCTGGACTGTGCTGATTCTCTGATAGTTTACTGGGTAAAGGCCCTGATCCCTGGTCTGTGCTGATTCACTGATAGTTTACTGGGTAAAGGCCCTGATCCCTGGTCTGTGCTGATTCTCTGATAGTTTACTGGGTAAAGGCCCTGATCCCTGGTCTGTGCTGATTCACTGATAGTTTATTGGGTAAAGGCCCTGATCCCCGGTCTGTGCTGATTCTCTGATAGTTTACTGGGTAAAGGCCCTGATCCCTGGTCTGTGCTGATTCACTGATAGTTTACTGGGTAAAGACCCTGATCCCTGGTCTGTGCTGATTCACTGATAGTTTACTGGGTAAAGGCCCTGATCCCTGGTCTGTGCTGATTCACTGATAGTTTACTGGGTAAAGACCCTGATCCCTGGTCTGTGCTGATTCACTGATAGTTTACTGGGTAAAGGCCCTGATCCCTGGTCTGTGCTGATTCACTGATAGTTTACTGGGTAAAGGCCCTGATCCCTGGTCTGTGCTGATTCACTGATAGTTTACTGGGTAAAGGCCCTGATCCCTGGTCTGTGCTGATTCTCAGATAGTTTACTGGGTAAAGGCCCTGATCCCTGGTCTGTGCTGATTCTCTGATAGTTTACTGGGTAAAGGCCCTGATCCCTGGTCTGTGCTGATACACTGATAGTTCACTGGGTAAAGGCCCTGATCCCCGGTCTGTGCTGATTCTCTGATAGTTTACTGCGTAAAGGCCCTGATCCCTGGTCTGTGCTGATTCACTGATAGTTTACTGGGTAAAGGCCCTGATCCCTGGTCTGTGCTGATTCTCTGATAGTTTACTGGGTAAAGGCCCTGATCCCTGGTCTGTGCTGATTCACTGATAGTTTACTGGGTAAAGGCCCTGATCCCTGGTCTGTGCTGATACACTGATAGTTCACTGGGTAAAGGCCCTGATCCCCGGTCTGTGCTGATTCTCTGATAGTTTACTGGGTAAAGGCCCTGATCCCTGGTCTGTGTTGATTCACTGATAGTTTACTGGGTAAAGGCCCTGATCCCTGGTCTGTGCTGATTCACTGATAGTTTACTGGGTAAAGACCCTGATCCCTGGTCTGTGCTGATTCACTGATAGTTTACTGGGTAAAGGCCCTGATCCCTGGTCTGTGCTGATTCACTGATAGTTTACTGGGTAAAGGCCCTGATCCCTGGTCTGTGCTGATTCTCAGATAGTTTACTGGGTAAAGGCCCTGATCCCCGGTCTGTGCTGATTCACTAATAGTTTACTGGGTAAAGGCCCTGATCCCTGGTCTGTGCTGATACACTGATAGTTCACTGGGTAAAGGCCCTGATCCCCGGTCTGTGCTGATTCTCTGATAGTTTACTGGGTAAAGGCCCTGATCCCTGGTCTGTGCTGATTCACTGATAGTTTACTGGGTAAAGGCCCTGATCCCTGGTCTGTGCTGATACACTGATAGTTCACTGGGTAAAGGCCCTGATCCCTGGTCTGTGCTGATTCTCTGATAGTTTACTGGGTAAAGGCCCTGATCCCTGGTCTGTGCTGATTCTCTGATAGTTTACTGGGTAAAGGCCCTGATCCCCGGTCTGTGCTGATTCACTGATAGTTTACTGGGTAAAGGCCCTGATCCCTGGTCTGTGCTGATTCTCTGATAGTTTACTGGGTAAAGGCCCTGATCCCTGGTCTGTGCTGATTCTCTGATAGTTCACTGGGTAAAGGCCCTGATCCCTGGTCTGTGCTGATTCACTGATAGTTTACTGGGTAAAGGCCCTGATCCCTGGTCTGTGCTGATTCACTGATAGTTTACTGGGTAAAGGCCCTGATCCCCGGTCTGTGCTGATTCTCTGATTGTTTACTGGGTAAAGGCCCTGATCCCTGGTCTGTGCTGATTCTCTGATAGTTTACTGGGTAAAGGCCCTGATCCCTGGTCTGTGCTGATTCACTGATAGTTTACTGGGTAAAGGCCCTGATCCCTGGTCTGTGCTGATTCACTGATAGTTTACTGGGAAAAGGCCCTGATTCCTGGTCAGTGCTGATTCTCTGATAGTTTACTGGGTGAAGACCCTGATCCATGGTCTGTGCTGATTCTCTGATCGTTTACTGGGTAAAGGCCCTGATCCCTGGTCTGTGCTGATTCACTGATAGTTTACTGGGTAAAGGCCCTGATCCCCGGTCTGTGCTGAATCTCTGATAGTTTCCTGGGTGAAGGCCCTGATCCCTGGTCTGTGCTGATTCTGATAGTTTACTGGGTAAAGACCCTGATCCCTGGTCTGTGCTGATTCTCTGATAGTTTACTGGGTAAAGGCCCTGATCCCTGCTCTGTGCTGATTCTCTGATAGTTTACTGGGTAAAGGCCCTGATCCCTGGTCTGTGCTGATTCACTGATAGTTTACTGGGTAAAGGCCCTGATCCCCGGTCTGTGCTGATTCTCTGATAGTTTACTGGGTAAAGGCCCTGATCCCCGGTCTGTGCTGATTCACTGATAGTTTACTGGGTAAAGGCCCTGATCCCTGGTCTGTGCTGATTCTCTGATAGTTTACTGGGTAAAGGCCCTGATCCCTGGTCTGTCCTGATTCACTGATAGTTTACTGGGTAAAGGCCCTGATCCCTGGTCTGTGCTGATTCACTGATAGTTTACTGGGTAAAGGCCCTGATCCCTGGTCTGTGCTGATTCACTGATAGTTTACTGGGTAAAGGCCCTGATCCCTGGTCTGTGCTGATTCACTGATAGTTTACTGGGTAAAGGCCCTGATCCCTGGTCTGTGCTGATTCACTGATAGTTTACTGGGGAAAGGCCCTGATCCCGCGTCTGTGATGATTCTCTGATAGTTTACTGGGTAAAGGCCCTGATCCCTGGTCTGTGCTGATTCACTGATAGTTTACTGGGTAAAGGCCCTGATCCCTGGTCTGTGCTGATTCTCTGATAGTTTACTGGGTAAAGGCCCTGATCCCTGGTCTGTGCTGATTCACTGATAGTTTACTGGGTAAAGACCCTGATCCCTGGTCTGTGCTGATTCTCTGATAGTTTACTGGGTAAAGACCCTGATCCCTGGTCTGTGCTGATTCTCTGATAGTTTACTGGGTAAAGGCCCTGATCCCTGGTCTGTGCTGATTCTCTGATAGTTTACTGGGAAAAGGCCCTGATCCCTGGTCAGTGCTGATTCTCTGACAGTTTACTGGGTAAAGGCCCTGATCCCTGGTCTGTGCTGATTCACTGATAGTTTACTGGGTAAAGGCCCTGATCCCTGGTCTGTTCTGATTCTCTGATAGTTTACTGGGTAAAGACCCTGATCCCCGATCTGTGCTGATTCACTGATAGTTTACTGGGTAAAGGCCCTGATCCCTGGTCTGTGCTGATTCACTGATAGTTTACTGGGTAAAGGCCCTGATCCCCGGTCTGTGCTGATTCACTGATAGTTTACTGGGTAAAGGCCCTGATCCCTGGTCTGTGCTGATTCTCTGATAGTTTACTGGGTAAAGGCCCTGATCCCCGATCTGTGCTGATTCACTGATAGTTTACTGGGTAAAGGCCCTGATCCCTGGTCTGTGCTGATTCTCTGATAGTTTACTGGGTAAAGGCCCTGATCCCCGGACTGTGCTGATTCTCTGATAGTTTACTGGGTAAAGGCCCTGATCCCCGGTCTGTGCTGATTCTCTGATAGTTTACTGGGTAAAGGCCCTGATCCCCGGTCTGTGCTGATTCACTGATAGTTTACTGGGCAAAGGCCCTGATCCCTGGTCTGTGCTGATTCTCTGATAGTTTACTGGGTAAAGGCCCTGATCCCTGGTCTGTGCTGATTCTCTGATACTTTACTGGGTAAAGGCCCTGATCCCTGGTCTGTGCTGATTCTCTGATAGTTTACTGGGTAAAGGTCCTGATCCCTGGTCTGTGCTGATTCTCTGATAGTTTACTGGGTAAAGACCCTGATCCCTGGTCTGTGCTGATTCTCTGATAGTTTACTGGGTAAAGGCCCTGATCCCTGGTCTGTGCTGATTCTCTGATAGTTTACTGGGTAAAGGCCCTGATCCCTGGTCTGTGCTGATTCACTGATAGTTTACTGGGTAAAGGCCCTGATCCCTGGTCTGTGCTGATTCACTGATAGTTTACTGGGTAAAGGCCCTGATCCCTGGTCTGTGCTGATTCACTGATAGTTTACTGGGTAAAGGCCCTGATACCTGGTCTGTGCTGATTCACTGATAGTTTACTGGGTAAAGGCCCTGATCCCTGGTCTGTGCTGATTCTCTGATAGTTTACTGGGTAAAGGCCCTGATCCCCGGTCTGTGCTGATTCACTGATAGTTTACTGGGTAAAGGCCCTGATCCCCGGTCTGTACTGATTCTCTGATAGTTTACTGGGTAAAGACCCTGATCCCTGGTCTGTGCTGATTCTCTGATAGTTTACTGGGTAAAGGCCCTGATCCCGGGTCTGTGATGATTCTCTGATAGTTTACTGGGGAAAGGCCCTGATCCCCGGTCTGTGCTGATTCACTGATAGTTTACTGGGTAAAGGCCCTGATCCCTGGTCTGTGCTGATTCACTGATAGTTTACTGGGTAAAGGCCCTGATCCCTGGTCTGTGCTGATTCTCTGATAGTTTACTGGGTAAAGGCCCTGATCCCTGGTCTGTGCTGATTCTCTGATAGTTTACAGTGCAAAGGCCCTGATCCCCGGTCTGTGCTGATTCTCTGATAGTTTACTGGGTAAAGGCCCTGATCCCTGGTCTGTGCTGATTCTCTGATAGTTTACTGGGTAAAGGCCCTGATCCCTGGTCTGTGCTGATTCTCTGATAGTTTACTGGGTAAAAACCCTGATCCCTGGTCTGTGCTGATTCACTGATAGTTTACTGGGTAAAGACCCTGATCCCCGGTCTGTGCTGATTCTCTGATAGTTTACTGGGTAAAGGCCCTGATCCCTGGTCTGTGCTGATTCACTGATAGTTTACTGGGTAAAGGCCCTGATCCCTGGTCTGTGCTGATTCTCTGATAGTTTACTGGGTAAAGGCCCTGATCCCCGGTCTGTGCTGATTCACTGATAGTTTACTGGGTAAAGGCCCTGATCCCCGGTCTGTGCTGATTCTCTGATAGTTTACTGGGTAAAGGCCCTGATCCCTGGTCTGTGCTGATTCTCTGATAGTTTACTGGGTAAAGGCCCTGATCCCCAGTCTGTGCTGATTCACTGATAGTTTACTGGGTAAAGGCCCTGATCCCTGGTCTGTGCTGATTCTCTGATAGTTTACTGGGTAAAGGCCCTGATCCATGGTCTGTGCTGATTCTCTGATAGTTTACTGGGTAAAGGCCCTGATCCCTGGTCTGTGCTGATTCACTGATAGTTTACTGGGTAAAGGCCCTGATCCCTGGTCTGTGCTGATTCACTGATAGTTTACTGGGAAAAGGCCCTGATCCCCGGTCTGTGCTGATTCACTGATAGTTTACTGGGTAAAGGCCCTGATCCCCGGTCTGTGCTGATTCTCTGATAGTTTACTGGGTAAAGGCCCTGATCCCTGGTCTGTGCTGATTCACTGATAGTTTACTGGGTAAAGGCCCTGATCCCTGGTCTGTGCTGATTCATTAATAGTTTACTGGGTAAAGACCCTGATCCCTGGTCTGTGCTGAATCTCTGATACTTTACTGGGTAAAGGCCCTGATCCCTGGTCTGTGCTGATTCACTGATAGTTTACTGGTAAAGGCCCTGATCCCCGGTCTGTGCTGATTCACTGATAGTTTACTGGGTAAAGGCCCTGATCCCTGGTCTGTGCTGATTCACTGATAGTTTACTGGGTAAAGGCCCTGATCCCTGGTCTGTGCTGATTCTCTGATAGTTTACTGGGTAAAGGCCCTGATCCCTGGTCTGTGCTGATTCTCTGATAGTTTACTGGGTAAAGGCCCTGATCCCTGGCCTGTGCTGATTCATTGATAGTTTACTGGGTAAAGGCCCTGATCCCCGCTCTGTGCTGATTCTCTGATAGTTTACTGGGTAAAGGCCCTGATCCCTGGTCAGTGCTGATTCACTGATAGTTTACTGGGTAAAGGCCCTGATCCCTGGTCTGTGCTGATTCACTGATAGTTTACTGGGTAAAGGCCCTGAACCCTGGTCTGTGCTGATTCACTGATAGTTTACTGGGTAAAGGCCCTGATCCCCGGTCTGTGCTGATTCTCTGATAGTTTACTGGGTAAAGGCCCTGATCCCTGGTCTGTGCTGATTCACTGATAGTTTACTGGGTAAAGGCCCTGATCACTGGTCTGTGCTGATTCATTGATAGTTTACTGGGTAAAGGCCCTGATCCCCGCTCTGTGCTGATTCTCTGATAGTTTACTGGGTAAAGGCCCTGATCCCTGGTCAGTGCTGATTCACTGATAGTTGACTGGGTAAAGGCCCTGATCCCTGGTCTGTGCTGATTCTCTGATAGTTTACTGGTTAAAGGCCCTGATCCCTGGTCTGTGCTGATTCTCTGATAGTTTACTGGGTAAAGGCCCTGATCCCTGGTCTGTGCTGATTCTCTGATAGTTTACTGGGTAAAGGCCCTGATCCCTGGTCTGTGCTGATTCTCTGATAGTTTACTGGGTAAAGGCCCTGATCCCTGGTCTGTGCTGATTCTCTGATAGTTTACTGGGTAAAGACCCTGATCCCTGGTCTGTGCTGATTCACTGATAGTTTACTGGGTAAAGGCCCTGATCCCTGGTCTGTGCTGATTCACTGAGAGTTTACTGGGTAAAGGCCCTGATCCCTGGCCTGTGCTGATTCATTGATAGTTTACTGGGTAAAGGCCCTGATCCCTGGTCTGTGCTGATTCTCTGATAGTTTACTGGGTAAAGGCCCTGATCCCTGGTCAGTGCTGATTCTCTGATAGTTTACTGGGTAAAGGCCCTGATCCCTGGTCAGTGCTGATTCACTGATAGTTTACTGGGTAAAGGCCCTGATCCCTGGTCTGTGCTGATTCACTGATAGTTTACTGGGTAAAGGCCCTGATCCCTGGTCTGTGCTGATTCTCTGATAGTTTACTGGTTAAAGGCCCTGATCCCTGGTCTGTGCTGATTCTCTGATAGTTTACTGGGTAAAGGCCCTGATCCCCGGTCTGTGCTGATTCTCTGATAGTTTACTGGGTAAAGGCCCTGACCCCTGGTCTGTGCTGATTCTCTGATAGTTTACTGGGTAAAGGCCCTGATCCCTGGTCTGTGCTGATTCTCTGATAGTTTACTGGGTAAAGGCCCTGATCCCTGGTCTGTGCTGATTCTCTGATAGTTTACAGTGTAAAGGCCCTGATCCCTGGTCTGTGCTGATTCACTGATAGTTTACTGGGTAAAGTCCCTGATCCCTGGTCTGTTCTGATTCACTGATAGTTTACTGGGTAAAGGCCCTGATCCCTGGTCTTTGCTGATTCACTGATAGTTTACTGGGTAAAGGCCCTGATCCCTGGTCTGTGCTGATTCTCTGATTGTTTACTGGGTCAAGGCCCTGATCCCTGGTCTTTGCTGATTCACTGATAGTTTACTGGGTAAAGGCCCTGATCCCCGGTCTGTGCTGATTCTCTGATAGTTTACTGGGTGAAGGCCCTGATCCTCGTTCTGTGCTGATTCCCTGATAGTTCACTGGGTAAAGGCCCTGATCCCTGGTCTGTGCTGATTCACTGATAGTTTACTGGGTAAAGGCCCTGATCCCCGGTCTGTGCTGATTCACTGATAGTTTACTGGGTAAACGCCCTGATCCCTGGTCTGTGCTGATTCACTGATAGTTTACTGGGTAAAGGCCCTGATCCCTGGTCTGTGATGATTCACTGATAGTTTACTGGGTAAACGCCCTGATCCCTGGTCTGTGCTGATTCACTGATAGTTTACTGGGTAAAGGCCCTGATCCCTGGTCTGTGCTGATTCACTGATAGTTTACTGGGTAAACGCCCTGATCCCTGGTCTGTGCTGATTCACTGATAGTTTACTGGGTAAAGGCCCTGATCCCTGGTCTGTGATGATTCACTGATAGTTTACTGGGTAAAGGCCCTGATCCCTGGTCTGTGCTGATTCACTGATCGTTTACTGGGTAAAGACCCTGATCCCTGGTCTGTGCTGATTCTCTGATAGTTTACTGGGTAAAGGCCCTGATCCCCGGTCTGTGCTGATTCTCTGATAGTTTACTGGGTAAAGGCCCTGATCCCTGGTCTGTGCTGATTCACTGATAGTTTACTGGGTAAAGGCCCTGATCCCCGGTCTGTGCTGATTCTCTGATAGTTTACTGGGTAAAGGCCCTGATCCCTGGTCTGTGCTGATTCACTGATAGTTTACTGGGTAAAGGCCCTGATCCCCGGTCTGTGCTGATTCACTGATAGTTTACTGGGTAAAGGCTCTGATCCCTGGTCTGTGCTGATTCTCTGATAGTTTACTGGGTAAAGGCCCTGATCCCCGGTCTGTGCTGATTCACTGATAGTTTACTGGGTAAAGGCCCTGATCCCTGGTCTGTGCTGATTCACTGATAGTTTACTGGGTAAAGGCTCTGATCACTGGTCTGTGCTGATTCTCTGATAGTTTACTGGGTAAAGGCCCTGATCCCTGGTCTGTGCTGATTCTCTGATAGTTTACTGGGTAAAGGCCCTGATCACTGGTCTGTGCTGATTCACTGATAGTTTACTGGGTAAAGGCCCTGATCCCTGGTCTGTGCTGATTCACTGATAGTTTACTGGGTAAAGGCCCTGATCCCTGGTCTGTGCTGATTCTCTGATAGTTTACTGGGTAAAGGCCCTGATCCCCGGTTTGTGCTGATTCTCTGATAGTTTACTGGGTAAAGGTCCTGATCCCTGGTCTGTGCTGATTCACTGATAGTTTACTGGGTAAAGGCCCTGATCCCTGGTCTGTGCTGATTCACTGATAGTTTACTGGGTAACGGGCCTGATCCCCGGTCTGTGCTGATTCACTGATAGTTTACTGGGTAAAGGCCCTGATCCCTGGACTGTGCTGATTCACTGATAGTTTACTGGGTAAAGGCCCTGATCCCTGGTCTGTGCTGATTCACTGATAGTTTACTGGGTAAAGGCCCTGATCCCTGGTCTGTGCTGATTCACTGATAGTTTACTGGGTAAAGGCCCTGATCCCCGGTCTGTGCTGATTCGCTGATAGTTTACTGGGTAAAGGCCCTGATCCCTGGTCTGTGCTGATTCTCTGATAATTTACTGGGTAAAGGCCCTGATCACTGGTCTGTGCTGATTCACTGATAGTTTACTGGGTAAAGGCCCTGATCCCTGGTCTGTGCTGATTCACTGATAGTTTACTGGGTGAAGGCCCTGATCCCTGGTCTGTGCTGATTCACTGATAGTTTAATGGGTAAAGGCCCTGATCCCTGGTCTGTGCTGATTCTCTGATAGTTTACTGGGTAAAGGCCCTGATCCCTGGTCTGTGCTGATTCACTGATAGTTTACTGGGTAAAGGCCCTGATCCCTGGTCTGTGCTGATTCTCTGATAGTTTACTGGGTAAAGGCCCTGATCCCCGGTCTGTGCTGATTCACTGATAGTTTACTGGGTAAAGACCCTGATCCCCGGTCTGTGCTGATTCTCTGATAGTTTCTGGGTAAAGGCCCTGATCCCTGGTCTGTGCTGATTCACTGATAGTTTACTGGGTAAAGGCCCTGATCCCCGGTCTGTGCTGATTCACTGATAGTTTACTGGGTAAAGGCCCTGATCCCTGGTCTGTGCTGATTCACTGATAGTTTACTGGGTAAAGGTCCTGATCCCTGGTCTGTGCTGATTCTCTGATAGTTTACTGGGTAAAGGCCCTGATCCCCGGTCTGTGCTGATTCTCTGATAGTTTACTGAGTAAATGCCCTGATCCCTGGTCAGTGCTGATTCTCTGATAGTTTACTGAGTAAATGCCCTGATCCCTGGTCAGTGCTGATTCTCTGATAGTTTACTGAGTAAATGCCCTGATCCCTGGTCTGTGCTGATTCTCTGATAGTTTACTGGGTAAAGGCCCTGATCCCCGGTCTGTGCTGATTCTCTGATAGTTTACTGGGTTAAGGCCCTGATCCCTGGTCTGTGCTGATTCTCTGATAGTTTACTGGGTAAAGGCCCTGATCCCTGGTCTGTGCTGATTCACTGATAGTTTACTGGGTAAAGGCCCTGATCCCTGGTCTGTGCTGATTCTCTGATAGTTTACTGGGTAAAGGCCCTGATCCCCGGTCTGTGCTGATTCACTGATAGTTTACTGGGTAAAGGCCCTGATCCCTGGTCTGTGCTGATTCTCTGATAGTTTACTGGGTAAAGGCCCTGATCCCTGGTCTGTGCTGATTCTCTGATAGTTTACTGGGTAAAGGCCCTGATCCCTGGTCTGTGCTGATTCTCTGATAGTTTACTGGGTAAAGGCCCTGATCCCTGGTCTGTGCTGATTCTCTGATAGTTTACTGGGTAAAGGCCCTGATCCCTGGTCTGTGCTGATTCACTGATAGTTTACTGGGTAAAGGCCCTGATCCCTGGTCTGTGCTGATTCACTGATAGTTTACTGGGTAAAGGCCCTGATCCCCGGTCTGTGCTGATTCTCTGATAGTTTACTGGGTAAAGGCCCTGATCCCTGGTCTGTGCTGATTCTCTGATAGTTTACTGGGTAAAGGCCCTGATCCCTGGTCTGTGCTGATTCTCTTATAGTTTACTGGGTAAAGGCCCTGATCCCCGGTCTGTGCTGATTCTCTGATAGTTTACTGGGTAAATGCCCTGAGCCCCGGTCTGTGCTGATTCTCTGATAGTTTACTGGGTAAATGCCCTGATCCCTGGTCTGTGCTGATTCACTGATAGTTTACTGGGTAAAGGCCCTGATCCCTGGTCTGTGCTGATTCTCTGATAGTTTACTGGGTAAAGGCCCTGATCTCTGGTCTGTGCTGATTCACTGATAGTTTACTGGGTAAAGGCCCTGATCCCTGGTCTGTGCTGATTCACTGATTGTTTCCTGGGTAAAGGCCCTGATCCCTGGTCTGTGCTGATTCTCTGATAGTTTACTGGGTAAAGGCCCTGATCCCTGGTCTGTGCTGATTCACTGATAGTTTACTGGGTAAAGGCCCTGATCCCTGGTCTGTGCTGATTCTCTGATAGTTTACTGGGTAAAGGCCCTGATCCCTGGTCTGTGCTGATTCTCTGATAGTTTACTGGGTAAAGGCCCTGATCCCTGGTCTGTGCTGATTCTCTGATAGTTTTCTGGGAAAAGGCCCTGATCCCTGGTCTGTGCTGATTCTCTGATAGTTTACTCGGTAAAGGCCCTGATCCCCGGTCTGTGCTGATTCTCTGATAGTTTACTGGGTAAAGGCCCTGATCCCTGGTCTGTGCTGATTCACTGACAGTTTACCGGGTAAAGGCCCTGATCCCTGGTCTGTGCTGATTCTCTGATAGTTTTCTGGGAAAGGCCCTGATCCTTGGTCTGTGCTGATTCTCTGATAGTTTACTGGGTGAAGGCCCTGATCCCTGGTCTGTGCTGATTCTCTGATAGTTTACTGGGTAAAGGCCCTGATCCCCGGTCTGTGCTGATTCACTGATAGTTTACTGGGTAAAGGCCCTGATCCCTGGTCTGTGCTGATTCACTGATAGTTCACTGGGTAAAGACCCTGATCCCTGGTCTGTGCTGATTCACTGATAGTTTACTGGGTAAAGGCCCTGACCCCTGGTCTGTGCTGATTCACTGATAGTTTACTGGGTAAAGGCCCTGATCCCCGGTCTGTGCTGATTCACTGATAGTTTACTGGGTAAAGGCCCTGATCCCTGGTCTGTGCTGATTCACTGATAGTTCACTGGGTAAAGACCCTGATCCCTGGTCTGTGCTGATTCACTGATAGTTTACTGGGTAAAGGCCCTGATCCCTGGTCTGTGCTGATTCTCTGATAGTTTACTGGGTAAAGGCCCTGATCCCTGGTCTGTGCTGATTCTCTGATAGTTTACTGGGTAAAGGCCCTGATCCCTGGTCTGTGCTGATTCTCTGATAGTTTACTGGGTAAAGGCCCTGATCCCTGTTCTGTGCTGATTCACTGATAGTTTAATGGGTAAAGGCCCTGATCCCTGGTCTGTGCTGATTCTCTGATAGTTTACTGGGTAAATGCCCTGATCCCTGGTCTGTGCTGATTCACTGATAGTTTACTGGGTAAAGGCCCTGATCCCTGGTCTGTGCTGATTCTCTGATAGTTTACTGGGTAAAGGCCCTGATCCCTGGTCTGTGCTGATTCACTGATAGTTTACTGGGTAAAGGCCCTGATCCCTGGTCTGTGCTGATTCTCTGATAGTTTACTGGGTAAAGGCCCTGATCCCTGTTCTGTGCTGATTCACTGATAGTTTAATGGGTAAAGGCCCTGATCCCTGGTCTGTGCTGATTCTCTGATAGTTTACTGGGTAAATGCCCTGATCCCTGGTCTGTGCTGATTCACTGATAGTTTACTGGGTAAAGGCCCTGATCCCTGGTCTGTGCTGATTCTCTGATAGTTTACTGGGTAAAGGCCCTGATCCCCGGTCTGTGCTGATTCACTGATAGTTTACTGGGTAAAGGCCCTGATCCCTGGTCTGTGCTGATTCTCTGATAGTTTACTGGGTAAAGGCCCTGATCCCTGTTCTGTGCTGATTCACTGATAGTTTAATGGGTAAAGGCCCTGATCCCTGGTCTGTGCTGATTCTCTGATAGTTTACTGGGTAAAGGCCCTGATCCCTGGTCTGTGCTGATTCTCTGATAGTTTACTGGGTAAAGGCCCTGATCCCCGGTCTGTGCTGATTCTCTGATAGTTTACTGGGTAAAGGCCCTGATCCCTGGTCTGTGCTGATTCACTGATAGTTTACTGGGTAAAGGCCCTGATCCCCGGTCTGTGCTGATTCACTGATAGTTTACTGGGTAAAGGCCCTGATCCCTGGTCTGTGCTGATTCACTGATAGTTTACTGGGTAAAGGCCCTGATCCCCGGTCTGTGCTGATTCACTGATAGTTTACTGGGTAATGGCCCTGATCCCTGGTCTGTGCTGATTCACTGATAGTTTACTGGGTAAAGGCCCTGATCCCCGGTCTGTGCTGATTCACTGATAGTTTACTGGGTAAAGGCCCTGATCCCCGGTCTGTGCTGATTCTCTGATAGTTTACTGGGTAAAGGCCCTGATCCCTGGTCTGTGCTGATTCTCTGATAGTTTACTGGGTAAAGACCCTGATCCCTGGTCTGTGCTCATTCACTGATAGTTTACTTGGTAAAGGCCCTGATCCCTGGTCTGTGCTGATTCTCTGATAATTTACTGGGTAAAGACCCTGATCCCTGGTCTGTGCTCATTCACTGATAGTTTACTTGGTAAAGGCCCTGATCCCTGGTCTGTGCTGATTCTCTGATAGTTTACTGGGTAAAGACCCTGATCCCTGGTCTGTGCTCATTCACTGATAGTTTACTTGGAAAAGGCCCTGATCCTTGGTCTGTGCTGATTCACTGAGAGTTTACTGGGTAAAGGCCCTGATCCCTGGGTCCACCCAACCTTGTAATGTGCAGAATGTAATATAAGATATGGACTGAGTCCAACCCACTGCGTAATGTGCAGAATGTAATATAAGATATGGACTGAGTCCAACCCATTGTGTATTGTACAGAATGTAATATAAGATATGGACTGAGTCCAACCCACTGTGTATTGTACAGAATGTAATATAAGATATGGACTGGGTCCACCCCACTGTGTATTGTACAGAATGTAATATAAGATATGGACTGAGTCCACCCCACTGTGTATTGTACAGAATGTAATATAATATATGGACTGAGTCCAACCCACTGTGTAATGTACTGAATGTAATCTAAGATATGGACTGAGTCCAACCCACTGTGTAATGTGCGGAATGTAATAAAAGATATGGACTGAGTCCACCCCACTGTGTATTGTGCAGAATGTAATATAAGATATGGACTGAGTCCAACCCACTGTGTATTGTCCAGAATGTAATATAAGATATGGGCTGAGTCCAACCCACTGTGTATTGTACAGAATGTAATATAAGATATGGACTGAGTCCACCCCACTGTGTATTGTACAGAATGTAATATAAGATTTGGACTGAGTCCACCCCACTGTGTATTGTGCAGAATGTAATATAAGAAATGGACTGAGTCCACCCCACTGTGTATTGTACAGACTGTAATATGAGATATGGACTGAGTCCAACCCACTGTGTATTGTACAGACTGTAATATAAGATATGGACTGAGTCCAACCCACTGTGTATTCTACAGAATGTAATATAAGATATGGACTGAGTCCACCCCACTGTGTATTGTACAGAATGTAATATAAGATATGGACTGAGTCCAACCCACTGTGTATTGTACAGAATGTAATATAAGATATGGACTGAGTCCACCCCACTGTGTATTGTACAGAATGTAATATAAGATATGGACTGAGTCCAACCCACTGTGTATTGTCCAGAATGTAATATAAGATTTGGACTGAGTCCACCCCACTGTGTATTGTGCAGAATGTAATATAAGATATGGACTGAGTCCACCCCACTGTGTATTGTACAGAATGTGATATAAGATATGGGCTGAGTCCACCCCACTGTGTATTGCACAGAATGTAATATAACATATGTACTGAGTCCACCCCACTGTGTGATGTGCAGAATGTAATATAAGATATGGACTGAGTCCAACCCACTGTGTATTGTACAGAATGTAATATAAGATATGGACTGAGTCCACCCCACTGTGTATTGTACAGAATGTGATATAAGATATGGGCTGAGTCCACCCCACTGTGTATTGTACAGAATGTAATATAAGATATGTACTGAGTCCACCCCACTGTGTATTGTGCAGAATGTAATATAA
The DNA here is from genome assembly GCF_035084215.1 of Heptranchias perlo. Classification (NCBI taxonomy): domain Eukaryota; kingdom Metazoa; phylum Chordata; class Chondrichthyes; order Hexanchiformes; family Hexanchidae; genus Heptranchias; species Heptranchias perlo. The sequence continues at coordinate 733,220 of NW_027139088.1, read as the reverse complement.
GATATGGACTGAGTCCACCCCACTGTGTATTGTACAGAATGTAATATAAGATATGGACTGAGTCCACCCCACTGTGCATTGTACAGAATGTGATATAAGATATGGACTGATTCCACCCCACTGTGTATTGTACAGAATGTAATATAAGATACGGACTGAGTCCAACCCATTGTGTATTGCACAGAATGTAATATAACATATGTACTGAGTCCACCCCACTGTGTGATGTGCAGAATGTAATATAAGATATGGGCTGAGTCCACCCCACTGTGTATTGTACAGAATGTAATATAAGATATGGACTGAGTCCAACCCATTGTGTATTGCACAGAATGTAATATAAGATATGGACTGAGTCCAACCCACTGTGTATTGTACAGAATGTAATATAAGATATGGACTGAGTCCACCCCACTGTGTATTGCACAGAATGTAATATAACATATGTACTGAGTCCACCCCACTGTGTGATGTGCAGAATGTAATATAAGATATGGACTGAGTCCAACCCACTGTGTATTGTACAGAATGTAATATAAGATATGGACTGAGTCCAACCCACCTTGCAATGTGCAGAATGTAATATGAGATATGGACTCAGTCCAACCCACGTTGTAATGTGCAGAATGTAATTTAAGATATGTGCTGAGACCACCCCACTGTGTATTATCCAGAATGTAATATAATATATGTAATGAGAACACCAGATATTTAATGAGTAGCCAACAGAGTGTCCCCAGTGATCCCGCAGTCAACCCACAATGATGCCAGGGTGCAGCCAGGGTTCCCAGCTTGCACCCAGTCATGCCAGAGTGATGCCAGAGTGGCGGTCTTGATGTTCAGACCACCACCACAACAATAAAAACGACCACAACAATGTCCCAGTGACCCCCCCCCAGTGTCCCCTGAATGTCCCAGTGACCACCCCAAGTGTCCCCTGAATGTCCCAGTGACCCCCACAGTGTCCCCTGAATGTCCCAGTGACCCCCACAGTGTCCCCTGAATATCCCAGTGACCCCCCCAGTGTCCCCTGAATGTCCCAGTGACCACCCCAAGTGTCCCCTGAATGTCCCAGTGACCCCCCCAGTGTCCCCTGAATATCCCAGTGATTCCAGTGTGCACCCAGTGATCCCAGAGTAACCCAGACATTACTCACGTGCTCCCCATCGGGTCCAGGCTGTGGTGAAGGTCTCAGTCAGTCCGTCCCCAGCGGAGAGAACGATGCTTGGCCCAGGATTTCTCCCACTCCTCCTCCTCCTCACAAAATGTCTCTTTCTGGATCATCTCCTTGCAGCATTTCATCAAAAAGATTCCTGAGGGGAGAGAGAGGGAATTGATTAAAATACAAAAGCAAGGGATTAAAAAGGCACAGCAAGAGGCCAGAACTCCCTCCCTCCTACTCCCTCTCTCCATCTCTCTTTCTCCCACTCCCTCTCTCACTCTCCCTCCCTCCCACTCTCCCTCTCTCTCTCCCTCCCTCTCCCTCTCATTCTCTCTCTCTCTCCCTCTCCCTCTCTCTAACCCTCTCCCTCTCCCTCTCTCACACTCCCCCAGTTGCACAGAATCTCTCCCTAATCCAAGTCTGCAGCTTGTTTCTCCCCTGCCTTTCCTCTGAATGCCTCTAACCGGTGCCGCATTGCCTGTCTGAGCTGCTCAGTGTTTGCTGCAGGGTCCAACCCTCCCCCTGGGTGTGTTTTCTCTTCTGTCCCTGGGCCTCGCCCACACCTGCTCTGGACATTGTTGCAACTTTAATTCTGGCAGTTGCTGTCAGCGAAAGGTCAACAGCTTTTCCCTCAACTGTTTTCTCCAGTTTGAATTAGAAGCTCGCCCCTCCCTGTTCAATCTCGACCTCTACCTCACCTTGTATTGTCCAGAATGTAATATAAGATATGGACTGAGTCCACCTCACCTTGTAATATACAGAATGTAATATAAGATATTTACTGGGTCCACCCAACCTTGTAATGTGCAGAATGTAATATAAGATGCATGGTGCTCTCACTGTTTAAAATACAAGGTGCTCTCACTGTTTAAAATGCACGGTGCTCTCACTGTTTAAAATGCACGGTGCTCTCACAGTTTAAAATACAAGGTGCACTCACTGTTTAAAATACAAGGTGCTCTCTCCCCCTATCCCTCCTCTCTCTCTCCCTCCCTCTCTCCCTCTCCCCTCTCTCTCACTCTCTCCCTCACACTCCCCCAGTTGCACAGAATCTCTCCCTAATCCAAGTCTGCAGCTTGTTTCTCCCCTGCCTTTCCTCTGAATGCCTCCAACCGGTTCCGCACTGCCTGTCTGAGCTGCTCAGTGTTTGCTGCAGGGTCCAACCCTCCCCCTGGGTGTGTTTTCTCTTCTCTCCCTGGGATTCACACACACCTGCTCTGGACATTGTTGCAACTTTATAATGCACGGTGCTCTCACAGTTTAAAATACAAGGTGCACTCACTGTTTAAAATGCACGGTGCATTAATGTTTATAATGAACGTTGCTCTCACTGTTTAAAATACAAGGTGCTCTCACAGCTTAAAATACAAGGTGCTCTCACAGTTTAAAATACAAGGTGCTCTCACTGTTTAAAATGAACGGTGCACTCACAGTTTAAAATACAAGGTGCTCTCACTGTTTAAAATGCACGGTGCACTTACTGATAAAAATGCACGTTGCTCTCACAGTTTAAAATACAAGGTGCTCTCACTGTTTAAAATACAAGGTGCTCTCACTGTTTAAAATGCACGGTGCACTTACTGAAAAAAATGCACGTTGCTCTCACTGTTTATAATGCACGGTGCTCTCAGTTTAAAATACAAGGTGCTCTCATTGTTTAAAATGCACGGTGCTCTCATTGTTTAAAATGCACGGTGCTCTCACTGTTTAAAATGTATGGTGCTCTCATTGTTTAAAATGCACGGTGCTCTCACTGTTTAAAATGCACGGTGCTCTCACTGTTTAAAATGCACGGTGCATTAATGTTTATAATGAACGGTGCTCTCACTGTTTAAAATACAAGGTGCTCTCACAGTTTGAAATACAAGGTGCTCTCACAGTTTGAAATGAACGGTGCACTCACAGTTTAAAATACAAGGTGCTCTCACTGTTTAAAATACAAGGTGCTCTCACTGTTTAAAATGCACGGTGCACTTCCTGATAAAAATGCACGTTGCTCTCACAGTTTAAAATACAAGGTGCTCTCACTGTTTAAAATACAAGGTGCTCTCACTGTTTAAAATGCACGGTGCACTTACTGAAAAAAATGCACGTTGCTCTCACTGTTTATAATGCACGGTGCTCTCAGTTTAAAATACAATGTGCTCTCATTGTTTACAATGCATGGTGCTCTCACTGTTTAAAATGCACGGTGCTCTCACTGATCAAAATACAAGGTGCAATTGCTGTTTAAAATACAAGGTGCTCTCATTGTTTAAAATGCACGGCGCTCTCATTGTTTAAAATGCACGGCGCTCTCACTGTTTATAATGCACGGTGCTCTGACAGTTTGAAATGCACGGTGCTCTCACAGTTTAAAATACAAGGCGCACTCACAGTTTAAAATGCACGGTGTACTCACAGTTTAAAATACAAGGTACACTCACAGTTTCAAATGCACGGTGCTCTCACAGTTTAAAATGCACGGTGCATTAATGTTTATAATGAACGGTGCTCTCCCAGTTTAAAATACAAGGTGCTCTCACTGTTTAAAATGCATGGTGCATTAATGTTTATAATGAACGGTGCTCTCACTGTTTAAAATACAAGGTGCTCTCACTGTTTAAAATACAAGGTGCTCTCACTGTTTAAAATACAAGGTGCACTCACAGTTTAAAATACAAGGTGCTCTCACAGTTTAAAATGCACGGTGCTCTCACAGTTTAAAATACAAGGTGCTCTCACTGTTTAAAATGCACGGTGCACTTCCTGATAAAAATGCACGTTGCTCTCACAGTTTAAAATACAAGGTGCTCTCACTGTTTAAAATGCACGGTGCATTAATGTTTATAATGAACGGTGCTCTCACTGTTTAAAATACAAGGTGCTCTCACAGTTTAAAATACAAGGTGCTCTCACTGTTTAAAATACAAGGTGCTCTCACTGTTTAAAATGCACGGTGCACTTACTGATAAAAATGCACGTTGCTCTCACTGTTTAAAATGCACGGTGCTCTCACTGTTTAAAATGCACGGTGCTCTCACTGTTTAAAATGCACGGTGCTCTCACAGTTTAAAATACAAGGTGCTCTCACAGTTTAAAATGCACGGTGCACTCACAGTTTAAAATACACGGTGCTCTCACTGTTTAAAATGCACGGTGCACTTACTGATAAAAATGCACGTTGCTCTCACTGTTTAAAATGCACGGTGCTCTCACAGTTTAAAATGCACGGTGCTCTCACTGTTTAAAATGCACGGTGCTCTCACTGTTTAAAATACAAGGTGCTCTCACAGTTTAAAATACAAGGTGCTCTCACTGTTTAAAATGCACGGTGCACTTACTGATAAAAATGCACGGTGCTCTCACTGTTTAAAATGCACGGTGCACTCACTGTTTAAAATACAAGGTGCTCTCACTGTTTAAAATGCACGGTGCTCTCACTGTTCAAAATGCACGGTGCTCTCACAGTTTAAAATGCACGGTGCTCTCACAGTTTAAAATACAAGGTGCTCTCACTGTTTAAAATGCACGGTGCACTTACTGATAAAAATGCACGGTGCTCTCACTGTTTAAAATGCACGGTGCTCTCACTGTTTAAAATGCACGGTGCACTCACTGTTTAAAATGAACGGTGCTCTCACAGTTTAAAATACATGGTGCTCTCACAGTTTAAAATACAAGGTGCACTCACTGTTTAAAATACAAGGTGCTCTCTCCCCCTATCCCTCCTCTCTCTCTCCCTCTCTCTCACTCTCTCCCTCACACTCCCCCAGTTGCACAGAATCTCTCCCTAATCCAAGTCTGCAGCTTGTTTCTCCCCTGCCTTTCCTCTGAATGCCTCCAACCGGTTCCGCACTGCCTGTCTGAGCTGCTCAGTGTTTGCTGCAGGGTCCAACCCTCCCCCTGGGTGTGTTTTCTCTTCTCTCCCTGGGCTTCACACACACCTGCTCTGGACATTGTTGCAACTTTATAATGCACGGTGCACTCACTGTTTAAAATACAAGGTGCTCTCACTGTTTAAAATACAAGGTACTCTCACTGTTTAAAATACAAGGTACTCTCACTGTTTAAAATGCACGGTGCACTCAATGTTTATAATGAACGGTGCTCTCACTGTTTAAAATGCACGGTGCACTGACTGAAAAAAATGCACGTTGCTCTCACTGTTTATAATGCACGGTGCTCATGTTTAAAATACAAGGTGCTCTCATTGTTTGCAATGCACGGTGCTCTCACTGATCAAAATACAAGGTGCAATTGCTGTTTAAAATACAAGGTGCTCTCACTGTTTATAATGCACGGCGCTCTCACTGTTTATAATGCACGGTGCTCTGACAGTTTAAAATGCACGGTGCACTCACAGTTTAAAATACAAGGCGCACTCACAGTTTAAAATATAAGGTGCACTCACAGTTTAAAATACAAGGTGCACACACAGTTTAAAATGCACGGTGCTCTCACAGTTTAAAATGCACGGTGCACTCACAGTTTAAAATACAAGATGCTCTCACAGTTTAAAATGCACGGTGCTCTCACGGTTTAAAATACAAGGTGCTCTCACTGTTTAAAATGCACGGTGCATTAATGTTTATAATGAACGGTGCTCTCACTGTTTAAAATACAAGGTGCTCTCACAGTTTAAAATACAAGGTGCTCTCACTGTTTAAAATACAAGGTGCTCTCACTGTTTAAAATGAACGGTGCACTCACAGTTTAAAATACAAGGTGCTCTCACTGTTTAAAATGTACGGTGCTCTCACTGTTTAAAATGAACGGTGCACTCACAGTTTAAAATACAAGGTGCTCTCACTGTTTAAAATGCACGGTGCTCTCACTGTTTAAAATGCACGGTGCTCTCACTGTTTAAAATACACGGTGCTCTCACTGTTTTATAATGCACGGTGCACTTACTGATAAAAATGCACGGTGCTCTCACTGTTTAAAATGCACGGTGCTCTCACAGTTTAAAATGCACGGTGCTCTCACAGTTTAAAATACAAGGTGCTCTCACAGTTTAAAATACAAGGTGCACTCACTGTTTAAAATACAAGGTGCTCTCTCCCCCTATCCCTCCTCTCTCTCTCCCTCCCTCTCACTCTCTCCCTCACACTCCCCCAGTTGCACAGAATCTCGCCCGAATCCAAGTCTGCAGCTTGTTTCTCCCCTGCCTTTCCTCTGAATGCCTCCAACCGGTTCCGCTCTGCTTGTCTGAGCTGCTCAGTGTTTGCTGCAGGGTCCAACCCTCCCCCTGGGTGTGTTTTCTCTTCTCTCCCTGGGCTTCACACACACCTGCTCTGGACATTGTTGCAACTTTATAATGCACGGTGCACTCACTGTTTAAAATACAAGGTGCTCTCACTGTTTAAAATGCACGGTGCACTCAATGTTTATAATGAACGGTGCTCTCACTGTTTAAAATGCACGGTGCACTTACTGAAAAAAATGCACGTTGCTCTCACTGTTTATAATGCACGGTGCTCTCATTGTTTAAAATGCACGGTGCTCTCATTGTTTAAAATGCACGGTGCTCTCATTGTTTAAAATGCACGGTGCTCTCACTGTTTAAAATGCACGGTGCTCTCATTGTTTAAAATGCACGGTGCATTAATGTTTATAATGAACGGTGCTCTCACTGTTTAAAATACAAGGTGCTCTCACAGTTTAAAATACAAGGTGCTCTTACTGTTTAAAATGAACGGTGCACTCACAGTTTAAAATACAAGGTGCTCTCACTGTTTAAAATGCACGGTGCTCTCACTGTTTAAAATGCACGGTGCTCTCACAGTTTAAAATGTATGGTGCTCTCACTGTTTAAAATACAAGGTGCTCTCACTGTTTAAAATGTATGGTGCTCTCACTGTTTAAAATACAAGGTGCTCTCACTGTTTGAAATACAAGGTGCTCTCACAGTTTAAAATACAAGGTGCTCTCACTGTTTAAAATGAACGGTGCACTCACAGTTTAAAATACAAGGTGCTCTCACTGTTTAAAATGCACGGTGCACTTACTGATAAAAATGCACGGTGCTCTCATTGTTTAAAATGCACGGTGCTCTCACTGTTTAAAATGCACGGTGCTCTCATTGTTTAAAATGCACGGTGCTCTCACTGTTTAAAATGCACGGTGCTCTCACTGTTTAAAATGCACGGTGCTCTCACTTTTTAAAATGCACGGTGCTCTCACTTTTTAAAATGCACGGTGCTCTCACTGTTTAAAATGCACGGTGTTCTCACTGTTTAAAATACAAGGTGCTCTCACAGTTTAAAATACAAGGTGCACTCACTGTTTAAAATACAAGGTGCTCTCTCCCCCTATCCCTCCTCTCTCTCTCCCTCCCTCTCCCCTCTCTCTCACTCTCTCCCTCACACTCCCCCAGTTGCACAGAATCTCGCCCGAATCCAAGTCTGCAGCTTGTTTCTCCCCTGCCTTTCCTCTGAATGCCTCCAACCGGTTCCGCACTGCCTGTCTGAGCTGCTCAGTGTTTGCTGCAGGGTCCAACCCTCCCCCTGGGTGTGTTTTCTCTTCTCTCCCTGGGCTTCACACACACCTGCTCTGGACATTGTTGCAACTTTATAATGCACGGTGCACTCACTGTTTAAAATACAAGGTGCTCTCACTGTTTAAAATACAAGGTGCTCTCACTGTTTAAAATACAAGGTGCTCTCACTGTTTAAAATACAAGGTGCTCTCACTGTTTAAAATACAAGGTGCACTCACTGTTTAAAACACAAGGTGCTCTCACTGTTTAAAACACAAGGTGCTCTCACTGTTTAAAATACAAGGTGCTCTCACTGTTTAAAATGCACGGTGCACTCAATGTTTATAATGAACGGTGCTCTCACTGTTTAAAATGCACGGTGCACTTACTGAAAAAAATGCACGTTGCTCTCACTGTTTATAATGCACGGTGCTCTCAGTTTAAAATACAAGGTGCTCTCACTGATCAAAATACAAGGTGCAATTGCTGTTTAAAATACAAGGTGCTCTCATTGTTTAAAATGCACGGCGCTCTCACTGTTTATAATGCACGGCGCTCTCACTGTTTATAATGCACGGTGCTCTGACAGTTTAAAATGCACGGTGCTCTCACAGTTTAAAATACAAGGCGCACTCACAGTTTAAAATGCACGGTGCACTCACAGTTTAAAATACAAGGCGCACTCACAGTTTAAAATATAAGGTGCACTCACAGTTTAAAATACAATGTGCACTCACAGTTTAAAATGCACGGTGCTCTCACAGTTTAAAATGCACCGTGCTCTCAGTTTAAAATACAAGCTGCTCTCACAGTTTAAAATACAAGGTGCTCTCACTGTTTAAAATGCATGGTGCATTAATGTTTATAATGAACGGTGCTCTAACTGTTTAAAATACAAGGTGCTCTCACAGTTTAAAATACAAGGTGCTCTCACTGTTTAAAATACAAGGTGCACTCACTGTTTAAAATACAAGGTGCTCTCACTGTTTAAAATGCACGGTGCACTCACAGTTTAAAATACAAGGTGCTCTCACAGTTTAAAATGCACGGTGCTCTCACGGTTTAAAATACAAGGTGCTCTCACTGTTTAAAATGCACGGTGCATTAATGTTTATAATGAACGGTGCTCTCACTGTTTAAAATACAAGGTGCTCTCACAGTTTAAAATACAAGGTGCTCTCACTGTTTAAAATGAACGGTGCACTCACTGTTTAAAATACAAGGTGCTCTCACTGTTTAAAATGAACGGTGCACTCACAGTTTAAAATACAAGGTGCTCTCACTGTTTAAAATGCACGGTGCACTTACTGATAAAAATGCACGTTGCTCTCATTGTTTAAAATGCACGGTGCTCTCATTGTTTAAAATGCACGGTGCTCTCACTGTTTAAAATGCACGGTGCTCTCACTGTTTAAAATGCACGGTGCTCTCACTGTTTAAAATACAAGGTGCTCACACAGTTTAAAATACAAGGTGCTCTCACAGTTTAAAATGCACGGTGCTCTCACGGTTTAAAATACAAGGTGCTCTCACTGTTTAAAATGCACGGTGCATTAATGTTTATAATGAACGGTGCTCTCACTGTTTAAAATACAAGGTGCTCTCACAGTTTAAAATACAAGGTGCACTTACTGATAAAAATGCACGTTGCTCTCACTGTTTAAAATGCACGGTGCTCTCACTGTTTAAAATGTACGGTGCTCTCATTGGTTAAAATGCACGGTGCTCTCACTGTTTAAAATGCACGGTGCTCTCACTGTTTAAAATACAAGGTGCTCTCTGTTTAAAATGAACGGTGCACTCACAGTTTAAAATACAAGGTGCTCTCACTGTTTAAAATGCACGGTGCACTTACTGATAAAAATGCACGTTGCTCTCACTGTTTAAAATGCACGGTGCTCTCACTGTTTAAAATGCACGGTGCTCTCACTGTTTAAAATGCACGGTGCTCTCATTGTTTAAAATGCACGGTGCTCTCACTGTTTAAAATGCACGGTGCTCTCACTGTTTAAAATGTATGGTGCTCTCATTGTTTAAAATGCACGGTGCTCTCACTGTTTAAAATACAAGGTGCTCTCACTGTTTAAAATACAAGGTGCTCTCACTGTTTAAAATGCACGGTGCTCTCACAGTTTAAAATACAAGGTGCTCTCACAGTTTAAAATACAAGGTGCTCTCACTGTTTAAAATGCACGGTTCACTTCCTGATAAAAATGCAAGGTGCTCTCACTGTTTAAAATGCACGGTGCACTCACTGTTTAAAATACAAGGTGCTCTCACTGTTTAAAATGCACGGTGCTCTCACAGTTTAAAATGCACGGTGCTCTCACAGTTTAAAATGCACGGTGCTCTCACTGTTTAAAATACACGGTGCTCTCACTGTTTTATAATGCACAGTGCACTTACTGATAAAAATGCACGTTGCTCTCACTGTTTAAAATGCACGGTGCTCTCATTGTTTATAATGCACGGTGCTCTCATTGTTTAAAATGCACGGTGCTCTCATTGTTTAAAATGCACGGTGCTCTCACTGTTTAAAATTCACGGTGCTCTCATTGTTTAAAATGCACGGTGCATTAATGTTTATAATGAACGGTGCTCTCACTGTTTAAAATACAAGGTGCTCTCACTGTTTGAAATACAAGGTGCTCTCACAGTTTGAAATACAAGGTGCTCTCACTGTTTAAAATGAACGGTGCACTCACAGTTTAAAATACAAGGTGCTCTCACTGTTTAAAATGCACGGTGCTCTCATTGTTTAAAATGCACGGTGCTCTCACTGTTTAAAATGCACGGTGCTCTCACTGTTTAAAATGCACGGTGCTCTCATTGTTTAAAATGCACGGTGCTCTCACTGTTTAAAATGCACGGTGCTCTCATTGTTTAAAATGCACGGTGCTCTCACAGTTTAAAATACAAGGTGCTCTCACTGTTTAAAATGCACGGTGCATTAATGTTTATAATGAACGGTGCTCTCACTGTTTAAAATACAAGGTGCTCTCACAGTTTAAAATACAAGGTGCTCTCACTGTTTAAAATGAACGGTGCACTCACTGTTTAAAATACAAGGTGCTCTCACTGTTTAAAATGAACGGTGCACTCACAGTTTAAAATGCACGGTGCTCTCACTGTTTAAAATGCACGGTGCTCTCACTGTTTAAAATGCACGGTGCTCTCACTGTTTAAAATACAAGGTGCTCACACAGTTTAAAATACAAGGTGCACTCACTGTTTAAAATACAAGGTGCTCTCTCCCCCTATCCCTCCTCTCTCTCTCCCTCCCTCTCCCCTCTCTCTCACTCTCTCCCTCACACTCCCCCAGTTGCACAGAATCTCGCCCGAATCCAAGTCTGCAGCTTGTTTCTCCCCTGCCTTTCCTCTGAATGCCTCCAACCGGTTCCGCACTGCCTGTCTGAGCTGCTCAGTGTTTGCTGCAGGGTCCAACCCTCCCCCTGGGTGTGTTTTCTCTTCTCTCCCTGGGCTTCACACACACCTGCTCTGGACATTGTTGCAACTTTATAATGCACGGTGCACTCACTGTTTAAAATACAAGGTGCTCTCACTGTTTAAAATACAAGGTGCTCTCACTGTTTAAAATACAAGGTGCTCTCACTGTTTAAAATACAAGGTGCTCTCACTGTTTAAAATACAAGGTGCTCTCACTGTTTAAAATACAAGGTGCACTCAATGTTTATTATGAACGTTGCTCTCACTGTTTATAATGCACGGTGCTCTCACTGTTTATAATGCACGGTGCTCTCAGTTTAAAATACAAGGTGCTCTCATTGTTTACAATGCATGGTGCTCTCACTGTTTAAAATGCACGGTGCTCTCACTGATCAAAATACAAGGTGCAATTGCTGTTTAAAATACAAGGTGCTCTCATTGTTTAAAATGCACGGCGCTCTCACTGTTTATAATGCACGGTGCTCTGACAGTTTAAAATGCACGGTGCTCTCACAGTTTAAAATACAAGGCGCACTCACAGTTTAAAATGCACGGTGCACTCACAGTTTAAAATACAAGGCGCACTCACAGTTTAAAATATAAGGTGCACTCACAGTTTAAAATACAAGGTGCACTCACAGTTTAAAATGCACGGTGCTCTCACAGTTTAAAATGCACCGTGCTCTCACAGTTTAAAATGCACCGTGCTCTCAGTTTAAAATACAAGGTGCTCTCACTGTTTAAAATACAAGGTGCTCTCACTGTTTAAAATACAAGGTGCTCTCACAGTTTAAAATACAAGGTGCTCTCACTGTTTAAAATACAAGGTGCACTCACAGTTTAAAATACAAGGTGCTCTCACTGTTTAAAATGCACGGTGCACTCATAGTTTAAAATACAAGGTGCTCTCACAGTTTAAAATGCACGGTGCTCTCACAGTTTAAAATACAAGGTGCTCTCACTGTTTAAAATGCACGGTGCATTAATGTTTATAATGAACGGTGCTCTCACTGTTTAAAATACAAGGTGCTCTCACATTTTAAAATACAAGGTGCTCTCACTGTTTAAAATACAAGGTGCTCTCACTGTTTAAAATGAACGGTGCACTCACAGTTTAAAATACAAGGTGCTCTCACTGTTTAAAATGCACGGTGCATTAATGTTTATAATGAACGGTGCTCTCACTGTTTAAAATACAAGGTGCTCTCACAGTTTAAAATACAAGGTGCACTTACTGATAAAAATGCACGTTGCTCTCACTGTTTAAAATGCACGGTGCTCTCACTGTTTAAAATGTACGGTGCTCTCATTGTTTAAAATGCACGGTGCTCTCACTGTTTAAAATGCACGGTGCTCGCACTGTTTAAAATACAAGGTGCTCTCTGTTTAAAATGAACGGTGCACTCACTGTTTAAAATGCACGGTGCTCTCACTGTTTAAAATACAAGGTGCTCTCTGTTTAAAATGCACGGTGCTCTCACTGTTTAAAATGCACGGTGCTCTCACTGTTTAAAATACAAGGTGCTCTCACTGTTTAAAATGAACGGTGCACTCACAGTTTAAAATACAAGGTGCTCTCACTGTTTAAAATGCACGGTGCACTTACTGATAAAAATGCACGTTGCTCTCACTGTTTAAAATGCACGGTGCTCTCACTGTTTAAAATGCACGGTGCTCTCACTGTTTAAAATGAACGGTGCTCTCATTGTTTAAAATGCATGGTGCTCTCACTGTTTAAAATGCACGGTGCTCTCACTGTTTAAAATGTATGGTGCTCTCATTGTTTAAAATGCACGGTGCTCTCACTGTTTAAAATACAAGGTGCTCTCACTGTTTAAAATACAAGGTGCTCTCACAGTTTAAAATACAAGGTGCTCTCACTGTTTAAAATGAACGGTGCACTCACTGTTTAAAATACAAGGTGCTCTCACTGTTTAAAATGAACGGTGCACTCACAGTTTAAAATACAAGGTGCTCTCACTGTTTAAAATGCACGGTGCACTTACTGATAAAAATGCACGTTGCTCTCATTGTTTAAAATGCACGGTGCTCTCATTGTTTAAAATGCACGGTGCTCTCATTGTTTAAAATGCACGGTGCTCTCACTGTTTAAAATGCACGGTGCTCTCACTGTTTAAAATGCACGGTGCTCTCACTGTTTAAAATACAAGGTGCTCACACAGTTTAAAATACAAGGTGCACTCACTGTTTAAAATACAAGGTGCACTCACTGTTTAAAATACAAGGTGCACTCACAGTTTAAAATACAAGGTGCTCTCACTGTTTAAAATGCACGGTGCACTCACAGTTTAAAATACAAGGTGCTCTCACAGTTTAAAATGCACGGTGCTCTCACAGTTTAAAATACAAGGTGCTCTCACTGTTTAAAATGCACGGTGCATTAATGTTTATAATGAACGGTGCTCTCACTGTTTAAAATACAAGGTGCTCTCACAGTTTAAAATACAAGGTGCTCTCACTGTTTAAAATACAAGGTGCTCTCACTGTTTAAAATGAACGGTGCACTCACAGTTTAAAATACAAGGTGCTCTCACTGTTTAAAATGCACGGTGCATTAATGTTTATAATGAACGGTGCTCTCACTGTTTAAAATACAAGGTGCTCTCACAGTTTAAAATACAAGGTGCACTTACTGATAAAAATGCACGTTGCTCTCACTGTTTAAAATGCACGGTGCTCTCACTGTTTAAAATGTACGGTGCTCTCATTGTTTAAAATGCACGGTGCTCTCACTGTTTAAAATGCACGGTGCTCTCACTGTTTAAAATACAAGGTGCTCTCACTGTTTAAAATACAAGGTGCTCTCTGTTTAAAATGAACGGTGCACTCACAGTTTAAAATACAAGGTGCTCTCACTGTTTAAAATGCACGGTGCACTTACTGATAAAAATGCACGTTGCTCTCACTGTTTAAAATGCACGGTGCTCTCACTGTTTAAAATGCACGGTGCTCTCACTGTTTAAAATGCACGGTGCTCTCACTGTTTAAAATGTATGGTGCTCTCATTGTTTAAAATGCACGGTGCTCTCACTGTTTAAAATACAAGGTGCTCTCACTGTTTAAAATACAAGGTGCTCTCACTGTTTAAAATACAAGGTGCTCTCTCCCCCTATCCCTCCTCTCTCTCTCCCTCCCTCTCCCCTCCCTCTCCCTCTCCCTCTCTCACACTCCCCCAGTTGCACAGAATCTCTCCCTAATCCAAGTCTGCAGCTTGTTTCTCCCCTGCCTTTCCTCTGAATGCCTCTAACCGGTGCCGCACTGCCTGTCTGAGCTGCTCAGTGTTTGCTGCAGGGTCCAACCCTCCCCCTGGGTGTGTTTTCTCTTCTCTCCCTGGGCTTCACACACACCTGCTCTGGACATTGTTGCAACTTTATCATGCACGGTGCACTCACTGTTTAAAATACAAGGTGCTCTCACTGTTTAAAATACAAGGTGCTCTCACTGTTTAAAATACAAGGTGCTCTCACTGTTTAAAATACAAGGTGCTCTCACTGTTTAAAATACAAGGTGCTCTCACTGTTTAAAATACAAGGTGCTCTCACTGTTTAAAATACAAGGTGCACTCAATGTTTATAATGAACGGTGCTCTCACTGTTTAAAATGCACGGTGCACTTACTGAAAAAAATGCACGTTGCTCTCACTGTTTATAATGCACGGTGCTCTCAGTTTAAAATACAAGGTGCTCTCATTGTTTACAATGCATGGTGCTCTCACTGTTTAAAATGCACGGTGCTCTCACTGATCAAAATACAAGGTGCAATTGCTGTTTAAAATACAAGGTGCTCTCATTGTTTAAAATGCACGGCGCTCTCACTGTTTATAATGCACGGCGCTCTCACTGTTTATAATGCACGGTGCTCTGACAGTTTAAAATGCACGGTGCTCTCACAGTTTAAAATACAAGGCGCACTCACAGTTTAAAATGCACGGTGCACTCACAGTTTAAAATACAAGGCGCACTCACAGTTTAAAATATAAGGTGCACTCACAGTTTAAAATACAAGGTGCACTCACAGTTTAAAATACAAGGTGCACTCACAGTTTAAAATGCACGGTGCTCTCACAGTTTAAAATGCACCGTGCTCTCAGTTTAAAATACAAGGTGCTCTCACAGTTTAAAATACAAGGTGCTCTCACTGTTTAAAATGCATGGTGCATTAATGTTTATAATGAACGGTGCTCTCACTGTTTAAAATACAAGGTGCTCTCACAGTTTAAAATACAAGGTGCTCTCACTGTTTAAAATACAAGGTGCACTGACAGTTTAAAATACAAGGTGCTCTCACTGTTTAAAATGCACGGTGCACTCACAGTTTAAAATACAAGGTGCTCTCACAGTTTAAAATGCACGGTGCTCTCACAGTTTAAAATACAAGGTGCTCTCACTGTTTAAAATGCACGGTGCATTAATGTTTATAATGAACGGTGCTCTCACTGTTTAAAATACAAGGTGCTCTCACAGTTTAAAATACAAGGTGCTCTCACTGTTTAAAATACAAGGTGCTCTCACTGTTTAAAATGAACGGTGCACTCACAGTTTAAAATACAAGGTGCTCTCACTGTTTAAAATGCACGGTGCATTAATGTTTATAATGAACGGTGCTCTCACTGTTTAAAATACAAGGTGCTCTCACAGTTTAAAATACAAGGTGCACTTACTGATAAAAATGCACGTTGCTCTCACTGTTTAAAATGCACGGTGCTCTCACTGTTTAAAATGTACGGTGCTCTCACTGTTTAAAATACAAGGTGCTCTCACTGTTTAAAATACAAGGTGCTCTCTGTTTAAAATGAACGGTGCACTCACAGTTTAAAATACAAGGTGCTCTCACTGTTTAAAATGCACGGTGCACTTACTGATAAAAATGCACGTTGCTCTCACTGTTTAAAATGCACGGTGCTCTCACTGTTTAAAATGAACGGTGCTCTCACTGTTTAAAATGCACGGTGCTCTCACTGTTTAAAATGTATGGTGCTCTCATTGTTTAAAATGCACGGTGCTCTCACTGTTTAAAATACAAGGTGCTCTCACTGTTTAAAATACAAGGTGCTCTCACTGTTTAAAATGCACGGTGCTCTCACAGTTTAAAATACAAGGTGCTCTCACAGTTTAAAATACAAGGTGCTCTCACTGTTTAAAATGCACGGTTCACTTACTGATAAAAATGCACGGTGCTCTCACTGTTTAAAATGCACGGTGCACTCACTGTTTAAAATACAAGGTGCTCTCACTGTTTAAAATGCACGGTGCTCTCACAGTTTAAAATGCACGGTGCTCTCACAGTTTAAAATGCACGGTGCTCTCACTGTTTAAAATACAAGGTGCTCTCACAGTTTAAAATACAAGGTGCACTCACTGTTTAAAATACAAGGTGCTCTCTCCCCCTATCCCTCCTCTCTCTCTCCCTCCCTCTCACTCTCTCCCTCACACTCCCCCAGTTGCACAGAATCTCGCCCGAATCCAAGTCTGCAGCTTGTTTCTCCCCTGCCTTTCCTCTGAATGCCTCCAACCGGTTCCGCTCTGCTTGTCTGAGCTGCTCAGTGTTTGCTGCAGGGTCCAACCCTCCCCCTGGGTGTGTTTTCTCTTCCCTCCCTGGGCTTCACACACACCTGCTCTGGACATTGTTGCAACTTTATAATGCACGGTGCACTCACTGTTTAAAATACAAGGTGCTCTCACTGTTTAAAATACAAGGTGCTCTCACTGTTTAAAATACAAGGTGCTCTCACTGTTTAAAATGCACGGTGCACTCAATGTTTATAATGAACGGTGCTCTCACTGTTTAAAATGCACGGTGCACTTACTGAAAAAAATGCACGTTGCTCTCACTGTTTATAATGCACGGTGCTCTCAGTTTAAAATACAAGGTGCTCTCATTGTTTACAATGCATGGTGCTCTCACTGTTTAAAATGCACGGTGCTCTCACTGATCAAAATACAAGGTGCAATTGCTGTTTAAAATACAAGGTGCTCTCATTGTTTAAAATGCACGGCGCTCTCACAGTTTAAAATACAAGGCGCACTCACAGTTTAAAATGCACGGTGCACTCACTGTTTAAAATACAAGGCGCACTCACAGTTTAAAATATAAGGTGCACTCACAGTTTAATACAAGGTGCACTCACAGTTTAAAATACAAGGTGCTCTCACTGTTTAAAATACACGGTGCATTAATGTTTATAATGAACGGTGCTCTCACTGTTTAAAATACAAGGTGCTCTCACAGTTTAAAATACAAGGTGCTCTCACTGTTTAAAATACAAGGTGCTCTCACTGTTTAAAATGAACGGTGCACTCACAGTTTAAAATACAAGGTGCTCTCACTGTTTAAAATGCACGGTGCACTCACAGTTTAAAATACAAGGTGCTCTCACAGTTTAAAATGCACGGTGCTCTCACAGTTTAAAATACAAGGTGCTCTCACTGTTTAAAATGCACGGTGCATTAATGTTTATAATGAACGTGCTCTCACTGTTTAAAATACGAGGTGCTCTCACAGTTTAAAATACAAGGTGCTCTCACTGTTTAAAATACAAGGTGCTCTCACTGTTTAAAATGAACGGTGCACTCACAGTTTAAAATACAAGGTGCTCTCACTGTTTAAAATGCACGGTGCACTTACTGATAAAAATGCACGTTGCTCTCACTGTTTAAAATGCACGGTGCTCTCACAGTTTAAAATGCACGGTGCTCTCACAGTTTAAAATACAAGGTGCTCTCACTGTTTAAAATGTATGGTGCTCTCATTGTTTAAAATGCACGGTGCTCTCATTGTTTAAAATGCACGGTGCTCTCACTGTTTAAAATGCACGGTGCTCTCATTGTTTAAAATGCACGGTGCATTAATGTTTATAATGAACGGTGCTCTCACTGTTTAAAATACAAGGTGCTCTCACTGTTTGAAATACAAGGTGCTCTCACAGTTTGAAATACAAGGTGCTCTCACTGTTTAAAATGAACGGTGCACTCACAGTTTAAAATACAAGGTGCACTTGCTGATAAAAATGCACGTTGCTCTCACTGTTTAAAATGAACGGTGCTCTCATTGTTTAAAATGCACGGTGCTCTCACTGTTTAAAATGCACGGTGCTCTCACTGTTTAAAATGTATGGTGCTCTCATTGTTTAAAATGCACGGTGCTCTCACTGTTTAAAATACAAGGTGCTCTCACTGTTTAAAATACAAGGTGCTCTCACTGTTTAAAATGCACGGTGCTCTCACAGTTTAAAATACAAGGTGCTCTCACAGTTTAAAATACAAGGTGCTCTCACTGTTTAAAATGCACGGTTCACTTACTGATAAAAATGCACGGTGCTCTCACTGTTTAAAATGCACGGTGCACTCACTGTTTAAAATACAAGGTGCTCTCACTGTTTAAAATGCACGGTGCTCTCACAGTTTAAAATGCACGGTGCTCTCACAGTTTAAAATGCACGGTGCTCTCACTGTTTAAAATACAAGGTGCTCTCACTGTTTAAAATACAAGGTGCACTCACTGTTTAAAATACAAGGTGCTCTCTCCCCCTATCCCTCCTCTCTCTCTCCCTCCCTCTCACTCTCTCCCTCACACTCCCCCAGTTGCACAGAATCTCGCCCGAATCCAAGTCTGCAGCTTGTTTCTCCCCTGCCTTTCCTCTGAATGCCTCCAACCGGTTCCGCTCTGCTTGTCTGAGCTGCTCAGTGTTTGCTGCAGGGTCCAACCCTCCCCCTGGGTGTGTTTTCTCTTCCCTCCCTGGGCTTCACACACACCTGCTCTGGACATTGTTGCAACTTTATAATGCACGGTGCACTCACTGTTTAAAATACAAGGTGCTCTCACTGTTTAAAATACAAGGTGCTCTCACTGTTTAAAATACAAGGTGCTCTCACTGTTTAAAATGCACGGTGCACTCAATGTTTATAATGAACGGTGCTCTCACTGTTTAAAATGCACGGTGCACTTACTGAAAAAAATGCACGTTGCTCTCACTGTTTATAATGCACGGTGCTCTCAGTTTAAAATACAAGGTGCTCTCATTGTTTACAATGCATGGTGCTCTCACTGTTTAAAATGCACGGTGCTCTCACTGATCAAAATACAAGGTGCAATTGCTGTTTAAAATACAAGGTGCTCTCATTGTTTAAAATGCACGGCGCTCTCACAGTTTAAAATACAAGGCGCACTCACAGTTTAAAATGCACGGTGCACTCACAGTTTAATACAAGGTGCACTCACAGTTTAAAATACAAGGTGCTCTCACTGTTTAAAATACACGGTGCATTAATGTTTATAATGAACGGTGCTCTCACTGTTTAAAATACAAGGTGCTCTCACAGTTTAAAATACAAGGTGCTCTCACTGTTTAAAATACAAGGTGCTCTC
This sequence comes from Heptranchias perlo, assembly GCF_035084215.1. Classification (NCBI taxonomy): domain Eukaryota; kingdom Metazoa; phylum Chordata; class Chondrichthyes; order Hexanchiformes; family Hexanchidae; genus Heptranchias; species Heptranchias perlo. The sequence continues at coordinate 713,766 of NW_027139088.1, read as the reverse complement.
ACTGTTTAAAATGAACGGTGCACTCACAGTTTAAAATACAAGGTGCTCTCACTGTTTAAAATGCACGGTGCACTCACAGTTTAAAATACAAGGTGCTCTCACAGTTTAAAATGCACGGTGCTCTCACAGTTTAAAATACAAGGTGCTCTCACTGTTTAAAATGCACGGTGCATTAATGTTTATAATGAACGTGCTCTCACTGTTTAAAATACGAGGTGCTCTCACAGTTTAAAATACAAGGTGCTCTCACTGTTTAAAATACAAGGTGCTCTCACTGTTTAAAATGAACGGTGCACTCACAGTTTAAAATACAAGGTGCTCTCACTGTTTAAAATGCACGGTGCACTTACTGATAAAAATGCACGTTGCTCTCACTGTTTAAAATGCACGGTGCTCTCACAGTTTAAAATGCACGGTGCTCTCACAGTTTAAAATACAAGGTGCTCTCACTGTTTAAAATGTATGGTGCTCTCATTGTTTAAAATGCACGGTGCTCTCATTGTTTAAAATGCACGGTGCTCTCACTGTTTAAAATGCACGGTGCTCTCATTGTTTAAAATGCACGGTGCATTAATGTTTATAATGAACGGTGCTCTCACTGTTTAAAATACAAGGTGCTCTCACTGTTTGAAATACAAGGTGCTCTCACAGTTTGAAATACAAGGTGCTCTCACTGTTTAAAATGAACGGTGCACTCACAGTTTAAAATACAAGGTGCACTTGCTGATAAAAATGCACGTTGCTCTCACTGTTTAAAATGCACGGTGCTCTCACTGTTTAAAATGCACGGTGCTCTCACTGTTTAAAATGCACGGTGCTCTCACTGTTTGAAATACAAGGTGCTCTCACAGTTTGAAATACAAGGTGCTCTCACTGTTTAAAATGAACGGTGCACTCACAGTTTAAAATACAAGGTGCTCTCACTGTTTAAAATGCACGGTGCACTTACTGATAAAAATGCACGTTGCTCTCACTGTTTAAAATGCACGGTGCTCTCACTGTTTAAAATGCACGGTTCTCTCACTGTTTAAAATGCACGGTGCTCTCACTGTTTAAAATGCACGGTGCTCTCACTGTTTAAAATGTATGGTGCTCTCATTGTTCAAAATGCACGGTGCTCTCACAGTTTAAAATACAAGGTGCTCTCACTGTTTAAAATGCACGGTGCATTAATGTTTATAATGAACGGTGCTCTCACTGTTTAAAATACAAGGTGCTCTCACAGTTTAAAATACAAGGTGCTCTCACTGTTTAAAATGAACGGTGCACTCACAGTTTAAAATACAAGGTGCTCTCACTGTTTAAAATGCACGGTGCACTTACTGATAAAAATGCACGTTGCTCTCACTGTTTAAAATGCACGGTGCTCTCATTGTTTAAAATGCACGGTGCTCTCACTGTTTAAAATGCACGGTGCTCTCACTGTTTAAAATGCACGGTGCTCTCACTGTTTAAAATACAAGGTGCTCTCACTGTTTAAAATGCACGGTGCACTCAATGTTTACAATGAACGGTGCTCTCACTGTTTAAAATACAAGGTGCTCTCACAGTTTAAAATACAAGGTGCTCTCACTGTTTAAAATACAAGGTGCTCTCACTGTTTAAAATGAACGGTGCACTCACAGTTTAAAATACAAGGTGCTCTCACTGTTTAAAATGCACGGTGCACTCACAGTTTAAAATACAAGGTGCTCTCACAGTTTAAAATGCACGGTGCTCTCACAGTTTAAAATACAAGGTGCTCTCACTGTTTAAAATGCACGGTGCATTAATGTTTATAATGAACGGTGCTCTCACTGTTTAAAATACAAGGTGCTCTCACAGTTTAAAATACAAGGTGCTCTCACAGTTTAAAATACAAGGTGCTCTCACTGTTTAAAATGAACGGTGCACTCACAGTTTAAAATACAAGGTGCTCTCACTGTTTAAAATGCACGGTGCACTTACTGATAAAAATGCACGTTGCTCTCACTGTTTAAAATGCACGGTGCTCTCATTGTTTAAAATGCACGGTGCTCTCACTGTTTAAAATGCACGGTGCTCTCATTGTTTAAAATGCACGGTGCATTAATGTTTATAATGAACGGTGCTCTCACTGTTTAAAATACAAGGTGCTCTCACTGTTTGAAATACAAGGTGCTCTCACAGTTTGAAATACAAGGTGCTCTCACAGTTTAAAATGCACGGTGCTCTCACAGTTTAAAATACAAGGTGCTCTCACTGTTTAAAATGCACGGTGCATTAATGTTTATAATGAACGGTGCTCTCACTGTTTAAAATACAAGGTGCTCTCACAGTTTAAAATACAAGGTGCTCTCACAGTTTAAAATACAAGGTGCTCTCACTGTTTAAAATGAACGGTGCACTCACAGTTTAAAATACAAGGTGCTCTCACTGTTTAAAATGCACGGTGCACTTACTGATAAAAATGCACGTTGCTCTCACTGTTTAAAATGCACGGTGCTCTCATTGTTTAAAATGCACGGTGCTCTCACTGTTTAAAATGCACGGTGCTCTCATTGTTTAAAATGCACGGTGCATTAATGTTTATAATGAACGGTGCTCTCACTGTTTAAAATACAAGGTGCTCTCACTGTTTGAAATACAAGGTGCTCTCACAGTTTGAAATACAAGGTGCTCTCACTGTTTAAAATGAACGGTGCACTCACAGTTTAAAATACAAGGTGCTCTCACTGTTTAAAATGCACGGTGCACTTACTGATAAAAATGCACGTTGCTCTCACTGTTTAAAATGCACGGTTCTCTCACTGTTTAAAACGCACGGTGCTCTCACTGTTTAAAATGCACGGTGCTCTCACTGTTTAAAATGTATGGTGCTCTCATTGTTCAAAATGCACGGTGCTCTCACAGTTTAAAATACAAGGTGCTCTCACTGTTTAAAATGCACGGTGCATTAATGTTTATAATGAACGGTGCTCTCACTGTTTAAAATACAAGGTGCTCTCACAGTTTAAAATACAAGGTGCTCTCACTGTTTAAAATGAACGGTGCACTCACAGTTTAAAATACAAGGTGCTCTCACTGTTTAAAATGCACGGTGCACTTACTGATAAAAATGCACGTTGCTCTCACTGTTTAAAATGCACGGTGCTCTCACTGTTTAAAATGCACGGTGCTCTCACTGTTTAAAATGTATGGTGCTCTCATTGTTTAAAATGCACGGTGCTCTCACTGTTTAAAATGCACGGTGCTCTCACTGTTTAAAATGCACGGCGCTCTCACTGTTTAAAATGCATGGTGCTCTCACAGTTTAAAATGCACGTTGCTCTCACTGTTTAAAATACAAGGTGCTCTCACTGTTTAAAATGCACGGTGCACTTACTGATAAAAATGCACGTTGCTCTCACTGTTTAAAATGCACGGTGCACTCACAGTTTGAAATACAAGGTGCTCTCACTGTTTAAAATACAAGGTGCTCTCACTGTTTAAAATGCACGGTGCACTTACTGATAAAAATGCACGTTGCTCTCACTGTTTAAAATGCACGGTGCTCTCACTGTTTAAAATACAAGGTGCACTCACAGTTTAAAATACAAGGTGCTCTCACTGTTTAAAATGCACGGTGCACTCAATGTTTATAATGAACGGTGCTCTCACTGTTTAAAATTCCCGGTGCACTCATTGTTTATAATGAACGGTGCTCTCACTGTTTAAAATGCACGGTGCTCTCACTGTTTAAAATGCACGGTGCTCTCATTGTTTAAAATGCACGGTGCACTCCTTGTTTAAAATGCACGGTGCTCTCACAGTTTAAAATAGAAGGTGCTCTCACAGTTTAAAATACAAGGTGCTCTCACTGTTTAAAATGCACGGTGCACTCAATGTTTATAATGAACGGTGCTCTCATTGTTTAAAATGCACGGTGCTTTCACTGTTAAAAATGCACGGTGCTCTCACAGTTTAAAATGCACGGTGCTCTCCAGTTTAAAATACAAGGTGCACTCACTGTTTAAAATGCACTGTGCTCTCACTGTTTAAAATGCACGGTGCTCTCACAGTTTAAAATACAAGGTGCACTCACGGTTTAAAATACAAGGTGCTCTCACTGTTTAAAATGCACGGTGCTCTCACTGTTTAAAATGCACGGTGCTCTCACTGTTTAAAATGCACGGTGCTCTCACTGTTCAAAATACAAGGTGCAATTGCTGTTTAAAATGCTCGGTGCTCTCACTGTTTTAAATGCACGGTGCTCTCACTGTTCATAACGCATGGTGCTCTCACTGTTTAAAATGCACGGTGCTCTCACTGTTTAAAATGCACGGTGCACTTACTGATAAACATGCACGTTGCTCTCACTGTTTAAAATACAAGGTGCTCTCACTGTTTAAAATGCACGGTGCTCTCACTGTTTTAAATGCACGGTGCTCTCACTGTTTATAATGCACGGTGCTCTCACTGTTTAAAATGCATGGTGCTCTCTCTGCCCATAATGCATGGTGCTCTCTCTGCCCATAATGCATGGTGCTCTCACTGTTTAAAATGCATGGTGCTCTCACTGTTTTAAATGCATGGTGCTCTCACGGTTTATAATGCATGGTGCTCTCACTGCTTATAAAGCATGGTGCTCCCACAGTTTGTCATGCAGTGTGCTCTCATTGTTTAAAATGCATGGTGCTCTCACTGTATATAATGCTTGGTATCTCACTGTTTACAATGCATGGTGCTCTCACTGTTTTTAATGCATGGTGCTTTCACAATTTATAATGCATGGTGCTCTCACAGTTTAAAATACAAGGTGCACTGTTTTAAATGCACGGTGCTCTCACAGTTCAAAATACAAGGTGCACTCACAGTTTAAAATACAAGGTGCACTCACAGTTTAAAATACAAGGTGCTCTCACTGTTTAAAATGCACGGTGCTCTCACTGTTTATAATGCACGGTGCTCTCACTGTTTAAAATGCACGGTGCTCTCACTGTTTAAAATGCATGGGGCTCTCACTCTTTATAATGCATGGTGCTCACACTGTTTTAAATGCATGGTGTTCTCACTGCTTACAATGCATGGTGCTCTCAATGTTTATAATGCATGTTGCTCTCACTCTTTATAAAGCATGGTGCTCCCACTGTTTCTAATGCAAGGTGCTCTCACTGTTTATAATGCATATTGGTCTCACTGTTCATAATCAATGCTCCTCTCACTGTTTGTAATGCATGGTGCTCTCACTGTTTAAAATGCATTGGTCTCTCACTGTTGATAATGCATGGTCCTCTCACTGTTTAAAATGCATGGTGCTCTCACTGCTTATAATGCATGGCGCTCTCACTGTTTATAATGCATGGCGCTCTCACTGTTTATAATGCATGGCGCTCTCACTGTTTATAATGCATGGCGCTCTCACTGTTTATAATGCATGGTGCTCTCACTGGTTGAAATGCATGGTCCTCTCACTGTTTAAAATGCATCGTGCTCTCACTGTCTATAATGCTTGGTATCTCACTGTTTATAATGCATGGTGCTCTCACTGTTTAATGTGCATAGTGCTCTCACTGCTTATAAGGCATGGTGCACTCACTGTATATAATGCATGGTGCTCTCACTGTTTATAATGCATGGTGCTCTCACTGTTTATAATGCACGTTGCTCTCACTGTTTATAATGCATGGTGCTCTCACTGTTTATAATACACGTTGCTCTCACTGTTTATCATGCATGTTGCTCTCACTGCATTCAATGCATTGTGCTCTCACTGTTTATCATGCATGTTGCTCTCACTGCTTATAATGCACAGTGCTCTCACTGTTTATAATGCATGGTGCTCTCACTGTTTATAATGCATTGTGCTCCTACTGTTTATAATGCATGGTGTTCTGACAGTTTATAATGCATGGTGCTCTCACTGTTTAATGTGCATAGTGCTCTCACTGCTTGTAATGCACGGTGCACTCACTGTATATAATGCATCGTGCTCTCACTGTTTATAATGCATGGTGCGCTCACTGTTTATCATGCATGGTGCTTTCACTGTTTATAATGCATCGTGCTCTCACTGTATATAATGCTTGGTATCTCTCTGTGTATAATGCATGGTTCTCTCACTGTTTATAATGCATGGTGCTCTTACTGTTTATAATGCATGGTGCTCTCACTGTTTATAATGCATATTGGTCTCACTGTTCATAATCAATGCTGCTCTCACTGATTATAATGCATGGTGCTCTCACTGGTTATAATGCATGGTGCTCTCACTGTTTATAATGTATCTTGCTCTCACTGTTTATAATGCATGGTGCTCTCACTGTTTATAATGCATGGTGCTCTCACTGTTTATAATGCACGTTGCTCTCATTGTTTATAATGCATGGTGCTCTCACTGTTTATAATACACGTTGCTCTCACTGTTTATCATGCATGTTGCTCTCACTGCATTCAATGCATTGTGCTCTCACTGTTTATAATGCTTTGTGCTCTCACTGCTTATAATGCACAGTGCTCTCACTGTTTATAATGCATGGTGCTCTCACTGTTTATAATGCATTGTGCTCCTACTGTTTATAATGCATGGTGTTCTGACAGTTTATAATGCATGGTGCTCTCACTGTTTAATGTGCATGGTGCTCTCACTGTTTATAATGCACGTTGCTCTCATTGTTTATAATGCATGGTGCTCTCACTGTTTATAATGCACGTTGCTCTCTCTGTTTATCATGCATGTTGCTCTCACTGCATTCAATGCATTGTGCTCTCACTGTTTATAATGCTTTGTGCTCTCACTGCTTATAATGCACGGTGCTCTCACTGTTTATAATGCATGGTGCCCTCACTGTTTATAATGCATTGTGCTCCGACTGTTTATAATTCATGGTGTTCTGACAGTTTATAATGCATGGTGCTCTCACTGTTTAATGTGCATAGTGCTCTCACTGCTTGTAATGCATGGTGCACTCACTGTATATAATGCATGGTGCTCTCACTGTTTATCGTGCACGGTGCTCTCACTGTTTATCGTGCACGGTGCTCTCACTGTTTATCATGCGTGGTGCTCTCACTGTTTGAAATGCATGGTGCTCTCACTGTTTAAAATGCATGGTGCTCTCACTGTTTATAATGCATGGTGCTCTCACTGTTTACAATGCATGGTGCTCTCTCTGCTTATAATGCATGGTGCTCTCTCTGTTTATAATGCACGGTGCTCTCACTGTTTTAAATGCATCGTGGTCTCACTGTTCATAATCAATGCTGCTCTCACTGTTTGCAATGCATGGTTCTCTCACTGTTTATAGTGCATGGTGCTCTCACTGTTTATAATGCACGGTGCTCTTACTGTTTATAATGCATGGTGCTCTCACTGTTTATAATGCATATTGGTCTCACTGTTCATAATCAATGCTGCTCTCACTGATTATAATGCATGGTGCTCTCACTGTTTATAATGCATGTTGCTCTCACTGTTTATAATGTACGGTGCTCTCACTGTTTATAATGCACGGTGCTCTAACTGTTTAAAATGCATATTGGTCTCACTGTTCATAATCAATGCTGCTCTCACTGTTTGTCATGCATGGTGCTCTCACTTTTTTAAATGCATGGTGCTCTCACTGATAACAATGCATGGTGCTCTCACTTTTATAATGCATGGTGCTCTCACTTTTATCATGCATGTTGCTCTCTTAAAATCTATCGATCTCAGCTTTGAATATAACTCAACGACTGAGCATCCACAGCCCTCTGGGTTGTAGAGAATTCCAAAGATTCACAATCCTTCGAGTGAAGAAATGTTTCCTCATGTTGGTCCTAAATGGCCGACCCCTCATCTTGAGAGTATGAGCTCTCGTTCTTGACTCTCCCGCCAGGGGAATCAGACTCTCAGCATCCACCCTGTCAAGCCGTCTAAGAATTTTATACATTTCAATGCGATCACCTCTCATTCTTCTAAACTCCAACCAATATTGTCCAATTTTGAACAATATTTCCTCATACTACAATTGCAGCAAGACCTCCTCACTCTCATATTCCAACACCCTTCCAATAAAGGCTAACATATCATTTCCCTTCCTCACTCTCATTCGACCCTTGGCAAATCAGTATTTCCAGCATGTTTTTCCTCTTTTCCTTCGATAGGGAAAAGAAATGAAGGTTGATAACATTTTACTGCAATTACACTCGATTCTGTCTTGGAAACAATATCCAACTGAACTGCATCAAATTCGATTGTAAACTTAACAGTTTCTGATGGAAATAAAATAATAAAAACACTTAATTGCGATGGCCGGGAATCGAACCCGGGTCAACTGCTTGGAAGGCAGCTATGCTCACCACTATACCACCACCGCTGAAAATAATCGATAATAAAATAGTTCCCAAACATCAGACCCTGACCAGACACTGCAGGCTGATGGATTTTGTTCTTCTTTTTCACTGGTTTCTGACGGATCCTTTCTCGCTCTGTTGCAGTTCCTGTTTCCGCCCAGTAGATTTCACCAACCCCCAATCAATGGAAATTCCACACCAGCCAGTAATTCTTCACCTGATATCGGACTGAAGAGACAGTCGATACCTGCAATACTTGACCAGCTGGAAATACATTTTACCACAGCTCACATCAGCCATTGAGTAAAGTTAAATAATTCCATTAAATCATTACAGAGACCTGACCACCAACTGGGCAGGAATGGCAGCTTAATATTCAAGTCCATAAGAACTTTAAAAAGGACAGGGAAATAGGGAAAGGAGGAGGAGCAGCAATATTACTAAAGGACAATATTACAGCAGTTCAAAGATAGAATATCAGTGAGGGTGAGCGGGCAGTGTAAACACTCTGAGAGAGACCCATCACAAGTGCCCCCACTGTACTCCTCCAGAAGGTAGAAGAAGGGCGAGTGCGGGAGGATTTCTTCATTCTTTGTGAAAGTGTTTGTGAGATTGTGGAAATGTCTGGAAGAGGAAAAACCGGCGGTAAAGCTCGGTCCAAGGCCAAGTCTCGCTCATCCCGGGGCGGACTGCAGTTCCCTGTTACCCGTGTTCACAGGCTCCTGCGAAAGGGGAACTATGCTGAACGTGTGGGTGCCGGAGCCCCGGTCTATCTGGCTGCTGTGCATCGAGTATCTGACGGCTGAAATCCTCGAGCTGCCCGGCAACGCGGCCCGGGACAAACAAGAAGACCCGCATCATCCCCAGACACCTGCAGCTGGCCATCCGCAACGACGAGGAGCTCAACAAGCTGCTGGGACGGGTGACCATCGCTCAGGGTGTTGTCTGATATCCAGGCCGTGCTGCTGCCGAAGAAAACCAGCATTGTGAGCTCCAAGAGCAAGTAAACCGGCCAAGGCTTAATCTGATAACCCAACGGACAGGACCAACCTTATTGAAATCTTTGAAGAAGGAACAGAAAGTGCAGACAAGTTTAATGCAGTAGAGGTGATATATTTGGATTTTCAGAAGGTCTTCTATAATGTACCATATTGTAGACTCATGGCTAAGTTCAGAGCTCGTAGAGTCAGGATCAGCTGGCAGAATGGATAGTAAGTTGGCTACAAAACTAAAAGCCGAGAATAGAGGTTAAGGGTCGCTACTCAGACTGGCAAAAGGTGGGAAGTGGAGTTCCAGTTGCTGGGACCACTGTTCTTCACAATTTACATTAACGATTTGGATTCGGGAATCGGAAGTACAATTCCAAAATTTGTGGACGACAACAAATTGGGGGATTTAGTTAATACAAAGGAAGAATGCATCAAAATGCAAGAGGGCATTAATAAAGTTGCAGAATGAAGAATCAGGAGGTCACACACTGCTTGGATAATAAGAGTCTAAACGGGATAGAGAAGCAAAGGGATCTAGTGGTACAGATACACAAATTACTAAAAGTAGCGACCCAGGTTAATCAGGTCATAAAAAGACAAATCAAACACTAGGATTCATTTCTAGAGGGATAGAGTTGAAAAGCAAAGAAGTTATGTTAAACTTGTATAGAACCTTGTTTAGACCAGACTTGGAAAACTGCGAACAGGTCTCGTCTCCATATTATAGACATAGGGGCATTGGAGAAGGTGCAATCAAGATTCACAAGGATGATACCAGAAATGAGAGGATATTCTTATCAGGAAAGACTGAACAGACTGGGTTTCGTTTCACTAGAAAAGAGAAGGCTGAAGGTAGAACTGATCGACGTTTTTAAGATAATGATAGGGTTTGTTAGGATAGATGTAGAGAAAATATTTCCACTTGTGGTGAGTCCAAATCTTCAGGTAATAAATATAAAATAGTCGCTAATAAATCAAATAGGGAATTCAGGAGAAATTGCTTTACCCAGAGAGTGGTTAGAATGTGGAACTTGCAACTACGAGGAGCAGCTGAGGCAAATAACACAGGGGCATTTAAGGGAAAGATAGATCAGCACATGAGGGAGAAAGGGATAGAAGGATATGCCGATAGGGTTAGATGAAGTAAGGAAGGAGGAGGCTCATGAGCAGCATAAACGCCGGCATAGACTAGTTGGGCCGAATGGCCTGTTTCTGTGCTGTAGTTTCAATGTAACTCGATATAAAGGCTCTTTTCAGAGCCACCCTCTGTATCTGTGAAAGGGCTGGTTACTGTCTGAAGGGAGACCCTGATATCATGCTACCAGTGTGGCTTTGAGCTGCTTTTTTCTCGTTGTGGACGAGATGAGGTATTAATGGGACTGGAGTCGGGGCAGTGACCACAGTCCGGTACTTTAAACGGTGACTTATAGACCCCAGCCCACACATCACCAGGTTTCTTGTATTTATTTAAACTACTTCCCATATTGGGCTCGTAAAGAATCACCAGAACTGCTCGACTAACCTTTCTACATCTGTGGAATTCAGCGCTTCGCTCCGTTTCTGTTCTATTTTGTTGAATTATTTCCATAACGCATCAAACTCACTGGGGAATCACTGAAATGTAACTCTGTACAGAAACAAATAACAGTGAATTGCCTGGTCCCAGGAGATCAGGAATATTACTCGCCTTTCGTCCTGTTAACGAGTAAACCGTGTTTCGAGTCCACCGACCCGCTTTGGTTCCATATGGGGGATTAAACAGAGAAATCGCGAGGGGAGGAGACAGTCAGAGTGACAGAGTGGAGATCGGCCTCTGATCTTCCAGCTCCACCTCCAGTTCTCTCCATCCCACAGTTTCAAACCGTTTATCGATAATAGAACCGAACCTCAGCGCTCCGCACAAACCCTGACAGACCCGGGCTTCATATTCAAGGGTTCCCAAAACCCGAAGCTTTCAAATAAGCCCCGTTACAATGAGAAATCGTTAATATTCCTGCCTAAATACAGTCCATTCAATAACAAGTCAACTCGGCTCCTCCATTTCAGTCTGTTTCCCTGTTCTATCTCCCCACACATCCCCTCCCAGACGGGTTCAGCGTTTTACAAACACCTTATTCCAGCTTATTTGGAGAATCTCATGTGTTGGGGTTTGAGTTATGACGAGGAGTTTCTCCGCCAGTGTTACCGTCTCACAGAGACTCTCGCCCTGAATCTGTGAAAAGATTATGACCATGAACTGGGACTGGAGCCGAAACATCCCCAGTTACAGTGAGGCCCGGCCCGGACATCTCATTCTCTCTATTTTATATCAGACAGTATCCCACTTTCATGTCCAGCAATAGAGAGAGAGAGAGACAGTATCAGTCTTACACTCACTATCTGTGTCCAAATTACGCTCAATAGCAGTATCCACCTTCATATACAGCACCAGAGAGAGAGAGGGAGGCAGACACGGTGAGAGAGACAGAGAGAGCGGTGAGACACAGTGACAGACAGACGTTAACAGTATTAGTTCCAGACTGACCGGTAAAGTGCCGTTTTATCCAGAAAGATCGCGTTGGAGAGACAGAAGATGCAATCTCATCTCTCACTGATATTGTACAAGGGTCAGAAACACTATTAATCCCACACTCGGGGACAGTACAGAGAGGGACAGAAACAATGGGTCACATTTAACCCTCTAATGCCTGTTGTACTATCTGCAGTTTTACAGCTCAGGGCTGTTCGATATTACTCTCAGTGACCTACAGTTTCACTCCGGTTAAATTAATCTGAGACTGTTGCTGCCTGATATTAACCCTACACGGTCCCAGCAAATACACCGACTCCCACTTTCCTCCCATGTTTCTCCAGGATTGGTTTGGGAAATCCTCTCCCAGTCACACATTATAGGGGCCATTAATGAAGAGAATCCATTGGCTGATTTCACAGCCGCTCACTTTATCTCTGAAAGGCTCTTTACCATCAAAAGACCCCGAGAGAAACAGCAGGGATGGAAACATCTAGTTTAATAGTTGGAGATTGTAAAGTCAGTCTGGATTCCAGCGTTAGGCACTGGTGGAATCCCATCTGTTTCCCATTCTCGTGCCTGTTCCTGCACTGACTGTGGACCCCATTCCCTCTGACCTTTCCCCCAGACCCACTTCCTTTGCTCAGACTCGGAAAAATTCCAATTGGGGAAAGTTTCCATCGATTTTTGGATTGGGAATTGTGGGCGCCATTCCCTCAGTGAGCGGAAGAAGATGGTTTAAAACAGCTGGGAATGGAGCGATCACGGCCCCCGGGGGAAGGGAGCAAAGAGCAGCCTCGTTACAGCAGATCATCGCTTCGGGACCGTGTCCGCAGATGGGCTCAGTGATCGGCATTGAGTCCGGGGGAAGTTCTGGGGGAGTCCGGGGGCTGTTTGTAAGAGGCGGAGTGGATTAGGAACTGGTCACGGAACATGGAGTGAGAGGGGGGAAAGGAGAGGTCATTCTCGGGCTGTGTGTGTACAGGGTGTGTCCAGGGGAAGGGAGAGAGAATGGGAGGAACCTGCTATTAAAATCATTGCTGCTTTCTCTCCCCAAACCAGGAGTGAATGGTCCTGGTTTAGTTCCAGTCTCACCCTGTTTATTGTTATTGGACAGTGAAGAGTGGAAACAGAGCCGGACAGTAAGGATGTGGGGAGTTATACAAAGAGCATCTATTGCAGGCATCAGGTGAGAAGTGTGAAGGACACATTTTAAACAGCGGCTGTTTGGTTTCGGTTGAACGGTTAGTCCCATGGGAGAGGGGATTAGAAACCTGACCTGTACAAAGGCCCCTGCCCCATCGGGTCGTCCCATTCATGGATCGGTGCAGGGGTTGGGCCGTGTCTGGATGTCATTAAATTGTTGTAAAACAGCCCAACACACCTGGTATGCAGAAGCTGAGTGCTGCAGTACTGCAGTGGAGTCAGACACTGACACTGTTTGTATCACTGGATTTCATTTTGTGGATATTCAAAATGATCATTAACAGAGATATTTAACTGATCACTTCTGAATTTTCTCCCTCACATGTTCCTGAGTAACAAGAGATAATTTTCTTTCCACAGGCAAACCCTTGAACGATCCAGAATAAATGTGATGCTTCCTCCACCCGAGGCAGAAGGAACAATGCAGCCAGCTCCTTCTCACACACAGTAAGTATATTATCACTCACAGAGCACAGAGACACAGACAGGTCATCAGTTCCACAGTCTCAGACAGCAGAAGTAGTCAGTCCCACACTGATCACAATTTCCAGAGACACATTTTCAATCCAACAGTCAAGCAGAGTAGGTGAGGCAGACACTGTTCCATTTCCCCCTAACTCAGTCCCGCTGACAGGTAGATGCCAAAATCCCAGTCCAAAATCACACTCTCAGAGTGAAAGGCACTGTTATACTCTCACAGTAGAGCAACATTAGCTACAAATTAAATACCAGATAGAAATCACACATGGTACCCGATTCAAAGGTACAGAATGAATCCCAATAATGTTCCCCGAGATTCAAATTGAATACTAGCCCAGAACTCTCACACACATGACTTTAATACATGCAATATCCATTCGAAAAGTGTATCATATGATACAAATTGCATACAAGTCCAAAACTCAGGTCGAGTATCAGATTGAGAAATATTGAAAGATAGTAAACCTGAGAAACAAATTAGATACCTGTTCAGAATGTACTCGGAGAATGAGATTTAAAGATAGAGTATCAATTCTATTAGTGCAGACTGAGATACACATTACATACCAGTCCAAAAATCTCATACACAAAGAGCAGGACAAATCCAATCCGGCCAATTACCGCCCCATCAGTCGACTCTCAATCATCAGCAAAGTGATGGAAGGTGTCGTCGACAGTGCTAACAAGTGGCACTTACTCACCAATAACCTGCTCACCGATGCTCAGTTTGGGTTCCGCCAGGACCACTCGGCTCCAGACCTCATTACAGCCTTGGTCCAAACATGGACAAAAGAGCTAAATTCCAGAGGTGAGGTGAGAGTGACTGCCCTTGACATCAAGGCAGCATTTGACCGAGTGTGGCACCAAGGAGCCCCAGGAAAATTGAAGTCAATAGGAGTCAGGGGGAAAGCTCTCCAGTGGCTGGAGTCTTACCTAGCACAAAGGAAGATGGTAGTGGATGTTGGAGGCCAATCATCTCAGCCCCAAGGTATTGCGACAGGAGTTCCTCAGGGCAATGTCCAAGGCCCAACCATCTTCAGCTGCTTCATCAATGACCTTCCCTCCATCATAAGGTCAGAAATGGGGATATTCGCTGATGATTGCACAGTGTTCAGTTCCATTCGCAACCCCTCAAATAATGTAGCAGTCCGAGCCCGCATGCAGCAAGACCTGGACAACATCCAGGCTTGGGCTCATAAGTGGCAAGTAACATTCACGCCAGATAAGTGCCAGGCAATGACCATCTCCAAAAAGAGAGAGTCTAACCACCTTCCCTTGACATTCAACGGCATTACCATCGCCGAATCCCCCACCATCAACATCCTGGGGGTCACCATTGACCAGAAACTTAACTGGACCAGCCATATAAATACTACGGCGACGAGAGCAGGTCAGAGGCTGGGTATTCTGCGTCGAGTGACTCACCTCCTGACTCCCCAAAGCCTTTCCACCATCTGCAAGGCACAAGTCAGGATTGTGATGGAATACTCTCCACTTGCTTGAATGAGTGCAGCTTCAAAACACTCAAGAAGCTCGACACCATCCAAGATAAAGCAGCCCGCTTGATTGGCACCCCATCCACCACCCTAAACATTCACTCCCTTCACCACCGGCGCACTGTGGCTGCAGTGTGTACCATCCACATGATGCATTGCAGCAACTCGCCAAGGCTTCTTCAACAGCACCTCTAAACCCACGACCTCTACCACCTAGAAGGACAAGAGCAGCAGGTACATGGGAACAACACCACCTGCACGTTCCCCTCCAAGTCACACACCGTCCCGACCTGGAAATATATCGCCGTTCCTTCATCGTCGCTGGGTCAAAATCCTGGAACTCCCTTCCTTACAGCACTGTGAGAGAACTGTCACCACACGGACTGCAGCGGTTCAAGAAGCCAGGTCAGCACTAACTTCTAAAGGGCAATTAGGGATGAGCTATGAATGCTAGCCTTGCCAACGACACCCACATCCAATGAACGAATAAAAAAAACAGTTATTAAACATAACAACGAGATCTGCACCTGTGTTTTATCTGTGCAATTTCTGATCTCCATTCAGACCTTTATCTGTGTTTCACTTTATATTTCCTGTCCTCTGTACACTGTGTTTCTTTCCCAGTGAGGAGTGGGACTCTGTAATAAATGTCCCAGTGCTGTGTTGACAACAAATGGTGGCCCTGAATAAACACAAAATTGAGACATATACCTGTAAAAAATCAGTGCCTTCACATTTGAACAAAATACCTCTCTCAGTGTGTCTCTCCTTCTCTGTACTTTACGGCCCATGTATGGAACAGTGACAGCTCCTGGACATGTACAGCACACAGTGGGTAAAAGGGAACCATTCACTCCCGCCCTGAACTGAAAACAAAATGTCTGCCAGCAAGGCTTACTGAGGGGCAAGGCGGCCATCTTACTGAGGGGCAAGGCGGCCATCATACTGAGGGGCAAGGCAGCCATCTTACTGTGGGGCAAGCTGGCTATCTTGCTGAGGGGCAACACGGCCACCTTACTGAGGGGCAAGGCGGCCATCATACTGTGGGGCAAGGCGGCCATCATACTGTGGGGCAAGGCGGCCATCATACTGTGGGGCAAGCTGGCAATCATACTGAGGGGCAAGGCGGCCATCAAACTGAGGGACAAGCTGGCTATTTTGCAGAGGGGCGAAGGCCATAAAAATGCAAACATTTCTCGAGGAATAGAATTGAAAAGCAGAGATATTATGTTGAACTTGTACAAGAGCATGGTTAGACCAGTAAACTGTAATTAAATCAGATAATGCTGGACACACACAACAGGTCAGGCAGCATCTGTGGAGAGAGAAACAGTGTTAACATTTCAGGTCTGTGAACAGTTCTGGTCTCCATATTATAAAAACGATACACGGTCACCGGAGAAGGTGCAAAAAATGATTCACTAGAATGATACCAGAACTGAGAGGTTATAAATATCAGGAAAGACTGAACAGGCTGGATATTTTTATTCTCGAGAAGAGAAGGCTGAGGATTGCCCTAATAGAGGTCTTTCCAATTAGGAAGGGGTTTGATATGTTAGAGGTCGGGAAGATGTTTCCACTTGTGGGGCGTCCAAAACTTGGGGTCATCAATATAAAATAGTCACTAACAAACCCAATAAGGAATTCAGGAGAAACTTTTTAACCATGAGAGTGGATGGAATTTTGGAACTTGCTCCTACCTGGAGTAGTTGAGGCGGATAGTAGAGATGTATTTAAGGGGAAGCTGGATAAGTACACGAGGGAGAGAGGAACAGAAGGATATTCTGAAAGAGTTAGATGAAGTCAGGAGGAGGCTCGTGTGGAGCATATCCACCGGAATGGAACAGTTGGGCCGAATGGCCTGTTTTTGTTTAAGATTTAAGTCTCGTCTTTTCTATTCCCATGGAAATAATCCTGTTTTTTCAAGTCTTTCCAAATAAGTTTCCCTTCCCTGGCCTCATTCGAGTGAATCTACATTGTGCTCTCCCTATGGCTTTAATGTTGTTTCTATATTGGGACACCGAAACTGCTCTGGAACTATGTGGTTTAACCGAATAGAATAACGAATAAATCTTCATCCTTGTCAGTGTTGCTGGTCTCCTATGAGATCAAGGATCCCCTAAAGGATCCCTCACGGTTGTACAAACCGATTTCAAGGCGATGCCTGAACATAAACCAAGTTATGTTGTTCGAACAAAACGGTGTCCACGAGCAGTTTCCAATGTTTATTTATGTGAGCATGTCCGTCTCTGATATAAATATCTTTCTGGTACAAGAATATGATCCCAGAAACTTCTTTTCCTCATACAGTGGACAACTAATGAACACATTCCAATGAAAGTTAACAACAACTTGCATTCCCAGACCGACTTTAATGGAATAAACATTCCCAAGCGGATTCACGGAGGAGTAAACGGAATAAGAAGATATCAGGAGGACTGGCGAAAACCTTGGTCAAAGAGTGTGTTTCAGGAGGGTGTAAAAGGAGGAGAAGTAAATGGAGAATCGGAGGGGATATGATTGGTTTTCAAGAGTAGAATTTCGACGACCCCTGACCAAGGAAGGAAATAGTAGGAAGGACGGCAAAAGCTTGGAGCAAGAGATGGGTTTCTTGGAAGGTCTGAAAGAAGGAAAGTACTTGCTTTTATATAGCGCCGTTCTTGACCTCGGGACGTCCCTAAACAGTCAATGAAGAACATTGTTAAGAGTAGTCGCTGTGTTAATGTAGGAAACGTGGCAGCCAATTTGCGCACATGAAGCTCCCACACACTGCAATGAGATAAATGGCCAGTAAGTCGGTTTTATAAACATTGGTTGAGGGGTAAATATTGGCAAGGACACTGGAAGGAACTCCCCTGCTCTTTTTCGAATATTGCTGTAGGATCATTTACATCTGCCTGAGAGGGCAGATGGGCCCTCGGCTTAAAGTATCCTACCGTCGGCACCTTCAACAGTACAGCGCTCCCAGAGTACTGCCCGTCCGACAGTACCGCGCTCTTTTAGCACTGACCATCCAGCAGTGCGCCAGTCCCTCAGTACCGACCCTCCGACAGTGCAGCACTCCCTCACTGCTGATCCTCAGACAGTACTTTGCTGCCTCAATATTGACCCTCCGACAATATAGCACTCCCTCAGTACTGACCCTCCGAGAGTACTGTGATCCCTCAGTACTGACCCTCCGAGAGTAATGTGCTCCCTCAGTAGTGACCCTCCGATAGTCGAGTGCTCCCTCAGGACTGCAGGGGTCAGCCGGGATTATATGTTCAAGTCTCTGGAATTAGACTTCAATGCACAGACTTCTATCTCACAGGTGAGACTGCTACCACTGAGCCACGTCTGATACGTGAAAGGAGGAATGGAGATGGAGGGGCTTAGGGAGGGCATTCAGGAGCGTGGATATGGCTGAAGGCACGACTGTCAGAAGTGGGACAAATGGACTGCAGATGCACAAGCGGCCAGAGGTGGAGGAGCAGAATGTTTGGGAGGGGCTGTCGGAACTGGTAGTTTATAGAGATAGGGAGGGGTGAGGCCCTGATGGATTCAAGTGTGAGAAAGAATAAAAATAAACTATAGGCTGAGGAGATTGGAATCCAAAGCAAGTCAGTAAGGGCTTGAGTGATTGGTGAGTGACTCACCAATCTAAAAACCAGGGGTGAGGATGGAATCCCTGGCAAGGATGTGGAGATTGTGGGGCCAAAGATCATGACTTCCAAATTTTTAACTGGAGGAACTGGCGGCTCATCGAAAACAGAATGTGGGTCTGGCAACACAAAGATATTGGAAGGGTCAAGAGAGGCGGTGGTTTCGTCAGCGTCCATCTGAAAGCTGGTCCATGTCTGCGGACTGTGTCACCAAAGGGCAGCATGTAGATGAGGAAGAGGAGGGAGTCAAGGATTGAACCTTTAGAAACATCAGAGATAAAGGTGATAGGGTGGGAAGAGAAGCTTCTCCTGGCTCTGATCAGATAGGTGAGTGGAACCAAGTGAGGGGACTCCCAGCAAAAGAGGCCAGTTTCCGATGAATGAGATGGTGACGGGTGGGTTGTCTGTAGGTATGGAAATGGGGAGGGTTTTAAACCCAAGGATGAGAATTTTAAATTTAAGTGATATGGAACTGGGAGCCAGTGAGGGTCAGTGAGTCCGAGCAGGACCTGGTGCTGGTTGGACACGGACAAGAGTTTTGGACGAGCTCACGTTTATAGAAGGTGGGGATTGGGTGGCCGGTCAGGAGTGTATTGGAGGAATGGAGTCTGGAGGGGACAGAGACATTGATGAGGGTTTCAATGGCAATGGGCTGAGGAAGGAATGGAGGCGGTGAGGGAATCACCGGGCCTTTGTGATGGAGGTGAAAAAGGGTCATGAGCTCAGCTCGGTGTTACACGGGACCAATTTTACTGGAGCCGTTAACCAATGTAGAATAAACGGGTAAACATCTGCAGTAAAATAGCGGAGAGAGGAATGTCAATGGGGCACGTTCAGTGTCCGTCCCCTAATATCACCCACAGTCATTTCTCGGCTGCAATTCTCAACCTGCCCTTTAACTGTCCTCGTATCAGAGACTCACAATTCATATTTTAACTGGGAAACTGCAGGAACAGAGTGAAACGGGTCTGCTTCTGTCCCTGGGTTCAGTGCACACTGCGGAGACATCTGTCTAAATTATAAATGAAACACCAGGAGTGAACATGGTCAATATAGTTATATAAAAGCTGTAAATGAAGCCGTTTATTATTATTGGATCAGTCCTGTATGAGAACAGATTGAAGCTTTATTCCTGAGAGAGGTCTGATTAAGTAATATCGTGGACTTGGAGATTTTTGTGTTTTATTCACCACATTATTTACAGCGGAGTCAAAGCTGCTGATGTAATGTGTTTGTTAAACTGACTGTAACTAATAGCAATGATCAGGAGTATAACCGTGTCAGTGGAGACTTATCCCCTGTATAAATCAGGGCTTGTTGGATTGGATCAGCTCAGAGTGTCTGCCGAAGCTGTGGTTTCCAGGCCAACAGAAGTCAGTGCTTCTCACAGAAATGGGATATCCAGTAATATTTCTGGTACAAGATATTTATTTTCCTGTTCTTGCAGCGGTTGGAGTTCCAGGTAAGCCGTTATCTCAGCTGTTAATGACGTAAATCAGAGTTGACTCCGCTGCTGTACTTGGTACTTGATTTTTTTCTCCTACCATGTTCAACACAGTCACCTGTTCTATCGGTTGAATGGTGGAATATGTTAAGTCTCTGCTCTTTCGGTCTTGTCAGAGCTGTATTATATCCATAATGACCCTTTTATATCCAACCCTGGCATTGTTACTGGATTATTCTCTGTACTGAATGTTGTGTTGAATAATGGTATGTCCTTAGCTTCCAAATGTTCGATCTTGTAGGAGTTACATTATATCTGTAATGACTTTATATATACAAAGCTGACATTGTTACTGGATTATTCTCTGTACTGAATGTATTGCAATCAGGTGTTTGGGCTAAGAGTTGGTTTCAGACCATCAGGAGCTGTTAACAGTTTCTTGTGGAACTAACCTGTCCTGGAATATGTTTTCATCAATGTGTTTTCAGTGATTAATAATGAGACAGCTCACGGTCTCAGTCTTACAAGGAGGCAACGCAATGTCCTCCCTCCCCAATAACATGCTTCAATTCAACTGAGATTTCAATGTATTTATTGGTGATCACTGTTATGAAATATTATTTCATTATGTGTGTATCTGACGCCGCTTCAGATGTCTGGTTACTGATCTGAATTTACTGCTGACTCTTTCACATCTCCTTCTCTGCTTCACTGTGGATGAATTCACTGACTGTCACTGGACTTCACTGTTAAATGAAAAGTGTGGTTGTTCTGTTATCTCAATTTGCACCGTATCTGTTGGAATCAGGAGCCCTTCTATGTATCTGTCGATTATCCGTGTGATTTTGGCGTTTTGTTAATTGAACAATCCCGCCATCTATCACTTTACTTTATAATTACAGGAGAAGGAATCTCAATTATTGTGAGATCTGCCTGGGAGAGGCATTCGATTATGTTTATTCCATGATTTGAAGATGCAGTGAACAGTGTCGGTGAACAGGTGGAGAATTGGGTGATCTGTAGAAACATTAAACTATTCCACAGAGGCTTCACTATTTAACAAAATGAGACTGAGAATAGGATCGGTGGAACACGGGGCTGGTGAACAGAATGCAGGAACAGGATGATAGGATTTAATCGGATATGAAAATGGACTTGAGAAAGAGAGTAGAGTGCGTGATAGAGAGGGCGACTGAGAGGGAAAGCGAGAGGCTGTGGTGTGAATAATTCATCAGAATGAACTGCTGAAACTTCCAGTACAATTAAACAGAGAAAATGTGATTTGAAGCTGTTATTATGATGTGGTCAGATTGGGTGAGTTTTTATTGTGGGACTCGCTCCTCATGTTTATATCCCTGTCAGGTCCTCAGTCTGTTTTTGTGAATGTTCTTTGTTTTCCAACTTAACACTAAACATAATTAAAATTTGCTGAAAAAAATATAATCAGAAATGTCTTGATCGGAATGACTAAATATAATTACAATTTACTTGAAGAGTAGAATTAGCAATTCATTTATCGTGATGAATTATGAGGATTCTGTGTTTTAGAAGCTCGGCTGAATTCAATAAACAACAAGTTTGATATAATTAATACCCAACAAAGGTTGCCTGACACCAATAACCACAGAAATTAACTGTTGAATGCATTAGTTGGATTGTGTTCTTGGGACCTATAGATTAGATTTCCTCTCACACTCTGCTGCTTTCTCGCCCTGTAAATCACAGCCTCTCCTCTCACTGCATTGAATCCTCTGTCTCTTCTTCCCTTACTTCAGTTCGTGCAAGTTCCCAAATTATCTGCTCCTGACTCCCCTCCAGCTCTGACATGTCCTTTTCCTTGTCTACCTCCCAATCTGTCTCACTGGGACGGTCCTCAGCCGCCTTTCCCGTTTCGTGCCAGCCCCTGTCAGCTCTCTTAAACCAGAGCAACAAGCTAAATGTACCTCTCTTTGTCCCCTCACCCTCCTGACCCTTCCCTCTCTTTCCCGTCAGTCTGGAGCCCAAATCCGGCTTTAATCCGCTGGATTCCCGGTGTGTAAAACCCCTTCTCCCTTCTCCACCGGCACTGCGCCCTCACTCAGCCCTTCCAGTGGATCCAGCGCTCACTTTATTCACTTTCTGTATCAATCTCCCAATTCATTATTGATCATTGTGTTTAAAAATATCTCTCTGCCCGAAAGCGCTGCCCAGGTCAATCAATCACTTTCCACCCTTCGATGCAGCAACAAAGCTGGAAATTTCACCTCAGATCCTCTCAATCTGCTGCTTTGGCGCCAGCTTTGAGCAGTAATTTCTCAGCTTCCTTTTCTCTTCCAGTTAACTTGGTGGCGATTGTGATCCTGTCCCGAGGAAAGTGCGGTCTCTCCAAATGTATCAGTGTCTACCTGGTGGGAATGGCAGTGGCCGATCTCATGGTCGTTATCACTGATCCGATATTGAGACAGATTAATGCGATTTTTTTCCCAGGTTCATTCCTGGACATTACTCCCGTGTGTAGTTTTATTATATTCTTGAGTGAAGCAGCTGCGAATGTTTCTGTCTGGTTCACAGTCGCTTTCACCTTTGATCGATTTGTGGCCATTTGTTGTGAGAAGCTGAAAACTAAATATTGCACCGAGAGAACGGCGGCTGTGGTTCTGGGAACAGTGAGTGTGCTGGGCTGTTTGGAGAGTGTCCCCTGGTACTTTACATATGAACCTGACTATATAATTGATAATGTTCCCTGGGGTTGTGTGACTAAACCGAGGTTCAGTACTTCCCCCGCATGGGCCGCATTTGACATCTTTCACCTCATTTTAACCCCTTGTGTCCCGTTCTGTCTGATTTTGCTGCTCAATGTACTGACGGTCAGGCGTATTTTAATGTCCAGTCGAGTCCGCAGGGGACTCCGGGGCCGCAGCAATGGAGAGAATCAGAGTGATCCAGAGATGGAGAACCGAAAGAAATCCATCATTTTACTCTTCAGTATATCGGGCAGTTTTATACTGTTGTGGCTGACACGGGTTGTATTTTACATTTATCTGCGAATTGCAGACATTTGGTCTTATTACTCCACCGCTGACCCTGGTTATATCACACAACAGACAGCAGGAATGCTGCAGCTTCTCAGTTCCTGCACAAACACGTGTATTTATGTCCTGACCCAGACTAAATTCAGAGAGGAGCTGAAGAACGCGGTGAAATACCCATTCAATCTAATTGTTAAATTAGTGAAATCATAGAAAGAGCTGAAGGGTTTCAAGCACTAGAACTAAATCCCATTTCATACTCCATCCCCTACACTTCCCGGGGGATGGAAAGTACATTTTATATTTGCAGCTCAGAGCCATTAAATGATCTGAAATATGGTTCTGATGTTATATTTTATTGAAAATCTGACCAATTGAGGCAGGATTTATTCTGCAGACGACACATGCATTTTGCTCGAAATTGCAGTCCTAAAGAGCCGAGCTGGACTTCAACTAAATGGTGATCCAGCAAAATGTGCAAAGCTGGGATTCAAAGTAGCTGCTTTGGGCCAGATCAGAATGGGTGCAGGGGGAGAGAGGGAGAGAGAGGGGGACAGGGGGAGGGAGAGAAGGAGCGAGAGAGAGAAATTCATAGAGTTTGAGAAAGAGGGAGAGAGATTGAGAGAGGCCGAAATACAGAGAGGGAGAGAGAGAGGGGAGAGTGACTGACATAGAGACAGAGAGGAACTTACAGCGATAAAGAGTGTGAGAGAGCGAGATAGTGATATAAAGAGCGAGGGAGAGACAGAAAGTGAGAGCGAGAAAGAGAGAGAGAGAGGCAAAGAGTGACACAGGGAGAGCGTGAGAGAGATCAGAGAGAAAGACAGGGAGATATTGGGACAGAGAGAGTAAGAAAGGCAGAAAGACAAGGAGGGAGACAGAGAAAGACAGAAGGAGAGAGAGATGGAGAGAGGAGTGGACAGAGACAGAGAACACAGGGCAAAATAAATATAATGATTAAATAGCGCAGAAAATTAAAACAGGTTCACATAAAGGCGAGAGGGTCTGTGACAAAGAGAGAGCGATGGAAACAAAGAGGGGTAGAGACAGAGGTACACAGAGCTGGAGATAAATAAAGTGAGTTTGTTTGACAGGAGAGAAAAAATAAAGAGAGAAAGAAAGTGAAAGAAAGCATATATATATATATATGTATATAATGAGAGAGAGCAAGCAGACATGGATGGAACGAGAGAGAGAGACTGACAACGAATTACAAATTGATGGAAGTAGAAGTGGAAATAACAAGATAGAATAACACACAGAAAATAAATAGAGACAAACGACATAAACAGATAACAGACATATTGAAAGACGGACAAAAACAAACTGTGTCATCAGCCTGGAGTGTGTGAGAATGCTGACCAGCAGAACAGCAGCAGATGTAGCAGGCCAGACAGTTCATGTTTGTTCTGGGGTAACACTCGTGTGGATTTAATTTTGACATTTCTAAAGGTGATGCCTGGAGGCTGCACAATAAAATCACTCAGTCCTGTGTACCTGACCCTGACCATTACTTACTGCAGGAGTTTCCCAGCTGCTCTGTGCAGTAAACATTCATCTGATGAACGAAAACCTGAGATTAAATCCGCTTCAGTATGTCTGAAGGAAAAGGACGATTAAAAGGTGGAAGGGCTGTTAGAAGATTGTTAATGACACATTGTAAAAAACCACACAGCAGAGGATAGATCACCATAGCAACAAGAACGATTCCAGGGGGGCGAGAGGTCGTTTGAACTACTGCCGAATTAACTTGGTTACGTTGTGGACACTGAGAGACAACAGGTGAAGTGTCAATCAATCGTGGGTTGTATTTGTAGGAACCTATTGTTGAGAAGCCACTGTCCCAGAGGTGTGATTCTCTGTAAAAACGGTCTTAAAAATCTGGGCAGAAGTTGAGTGGGGAGAGACGCAGATCCACCATAACTGCTCCAAGCTCACCTTTCGCTTCCTGACAGCACCACCTCACCTTGAATCTTCCTGACTGCTCGCTACCTCCCAGCTTGATGCCTCGATGCAGGTTTACAGATTGCCTGTGAAGCAGATGACCTGTCTACTAGAGAAAGTCACGCTACATTACAACGGTATCCATCAAAATACCTGGAATCTTCCCGGCAAGTCTAAAACTTTCGTTATGGGCTTAGTCTAAGATAAACATTTGATTTCCAAACGGTTATGCATTTTGAGAATTGAGAATGTGTTGTTTAATTTTTGCGAAAGCAATTCTAAATCGGGCATAAAACCAAGATGAAGTTTAAATTCTAATGTCATTTTTTTCTATTGAATGAATAATAAATACTTGTTTTCTCTGTAAAGCCATGGTTTGTGCCTGAAGTTTGTTTAGGATAAAGAGCTCATTAAGTTAAATGTAAAACTAAACCTTGTGGAGATAAAAAGGCATTGCTCCAAATTAAAGTGTAAAATCACTTTCCATCTTTTTGCTCCTCCATCTGTACCATGTGTAACTTTCCCAGTGAGCTGCTGAATTCTGTGACAAATAATATGTATTTTACCCCTTCTGCAGTGTTAATAAACTGGACAGGCTCCCGCAGCACTCTCTTGCTCTGTTACTGTTACACATGCAGTTATTCTTTCAGATTAAAGAAAAAATATGAATAATGGAGAAATGAATTAAATCCCAGATCAGAACTACATTCAGATTGAGTCCAATTTTACTCTGATTTGTTGAATAGAAGCTAGAATTACATTCTCTACAAAAAATGGCTAATTGGACCTTTCCTCCGAATGTCTGGTCTCTCCTTTTCTGTAACCATTAGGTCCAAATAACCAAATTTTAATCCATTTTTTTGCAGAAGTTCACATTTTGATGTTTAATTCCCTCACTGCACCGCTGTCTTTATGTTAAACACCAGCTAGTGTTAGTCTCACTCAGTTTGTATTTTTAACTAGAGTGCAACAGTGATTTTACAGGAAAAGCAAATTATCCCTCTCTGTGTCTCTCATTACAAGCTTCACCTTGCCCCTCAGGAAGATGTCCGCCTTTCGGGTGCCATTTTGTTTCAGGTTCATGGCGTTGAAGTTGTTGTTCATCGATTCATATTTTGATAGCAGGCACGGTGCAAGAGGAGTCCATTCAGCCCACCCTGCCTGTGCCAGCTCCTTGAAAGCATGATCCAATTATTCCCATTTCCCTTTCTGCTTTCCCCCCACAGCCCTCATGGATGCTTGTAATAGTAGTTTTGATAATACACACATATATATATATATATATATATATATTATATATATATATATACAATTTGCTGTTGTAGGGAGTGGACATATGAGGAGAGGTTGAGTAGATTGGGACTCTACTCATTGGAGTTCAGAAGAATGAGAGGCGATCTTATTGAAACATATAAAATTGTGAAGGGGCTTGATCGGGTGGATGTGGCAAGGATGTTCCCAAGGATGGGTGAAACTAGAACTAGGGGGCATAATCTTAGAATAAGGGGCTGCTCTTTCAAAACTGAGATGAGGAGAAACTTCTTCACTCAGAGGGTAGTAGGTCTGTGGAATTTGCTGCCCCAGGAAGCTGTGGAAGCTACATCATTAAATAAATTTAAAACAGAAATAGACAGTTTCCTAGAAGTAAAGGGAATTAGGGCTTACGGGGAGCGGGCAGGAAATTGGACATGAATTTAGATTTGAGGTTAGGATCAGATCAGTCATGATCTTATTGAATGGTGGAGCAGGCTCGAGGGGCCGATTGGCCTACTCCTGCTTCTATTTCTTATGTTCTTATATATATATATATATATATATATATATATATATGTATATATATATGTGTATATATATATATATATATATAAGTTGTTGTTGTGGATAAAGCTGTTTCTCAATCTTTTACTCTTTCGATTCTTCTCCTTTATAAATTGGGCTTTGTTTCTGTGTAAATGAATGTTGCTGAGCGATTGTCCCTGTAACTGAGTGAGGGATCTTGCTGTATATTGGGTTTTTAAAAAATTGCTTTGGCTCTTTTATATGTCATGAATTTATTTGAAATCTTTGGCTGATTGGAAAAAGCCACAAACTGTAAGTTGATCACAAACTGCTGGCATTTTGTCCACTGCAAATTAAAACAAGAGAAAAGAGCAAAGGGAAAGTTCGTTCACCTTTGCAAACTGCAACATAAAGGGCGAAGTAGCAAAAAATGCCCAGGGTTTTTGTCCCCTGCTCCAGGAACAGAAGTGAAAATGAGCACAGGGGCAATTTGAATCTTGCAGCGAACATTAACCAAGGACAGGCAGACAGACCAGCACCTTTTAGGGGAGGGGGTGGGTGAGGGATTGAGTGGCAAAGCAGGAGAGAAAACCCTGCAAACTTGTATTAGAGAGAGAGAGAAGCAACATGTGCTCTTCAGTCTGCCCGAGTGTCTTTCTGTTTCTCTCTGTCCCAGCTTTTCACTCTTTTCTTCAGATTCTCTGCTTTGTAACTTGGGATTTTTTTTTGTCAGTGGTGTTTGCTGAGAGATTGCCTGCCTGTGTAATGGAATGAGTGAGTGACTGAGTGTGAATGTGTGTGTGTGAGTGAGTGTGAGGGAGCTCTGAGCTCTTGCTGTGCTTTTTTATTCGCTTGCTTTGTTTTTAATCCATTTTTAAAAATCAATTAAAAGATTTTTTTGTGGAAATGCTGTAACATGAAGTTGTGGAAAGAGAATTTTTGGGAGGAGGAGGATTCCTTGGACAAGAAGCTTTCTCTCCACAGGGGACTGATCGAGGCCTTCACCACAGGCTCACGTGAATTGTGTCTGGGTCACTGTGGGATCACTGGGAGCACTGTGGGATCATGGGTTGCTATGGGATCACTGGGATACTGCAGGTTCACTGGGACATTGTGGGATGAATGCGACACTGTGGGATCAGTGGGACATTGTGGGATCAGTGGGACATTGTGGGATCAGTGGGACATTGTGGGATCAGTGGGACATTGTGGGATCATTGGCTTCCTGTGGCATCACTGGGACACTGGCGGCCATGTTGTTTAAGATGGCCGCCTTAATGGCCACCATTTTGTTTCAGCTTCATGGGGTCACAGGAGAAACTACTTTACCCATTCGAAGTAATATAGAAATATTATATATGTACATATATATATATATATATATATATAGACATGTAGAAATATTATATATATATATATAGACATGTTATTTCATACACGCAAGTTGTTGTATATAAAGACAGTCTCAAACGTTTACACAAATGCAGTGAACTGGGATACTGGGACCTCTGGGTGCACTGTGGGATCACTGGGATCAATTAGGGAGCATTGTGGCATTATCAGTGGGTGTGCAGCTGGATCACCGGGTCACTCTGTGTTCACTTTGGGATCACTGGGTGCACTAGATCGCTGGGACACTGTGGATCAATGGGACACTATCACTGGGTGCAGTGTGGAATCACTTAGTCACACTGTGGGGACTCGATGGGATACTTATTTACCCAGTTGGGCCGAATGGCCTGTTTCTGTGCCGTGCTGTATTCTATGTAATATATATATATAAAGATATGCACGGGGTTAAATTCGATAACCCCCGAATCCGGGCGCGATGGTCGATAAACCTCCACGTGATTAACCTGCACCCGGTCGTTGAGATGCAGACAGTCCGTGAGATTGGTGCTGCCTGGTGATTTATCGGATTCCTGCGAGCAGTCAGGCCTGGCTGTGCTGTTCAGCGGCTTCTCACCAGCAGGGGGGCCCCCGATATTGCGTGAGTGGTTTGCACCTCTGAAAGGCAGGCTGCACCTCTCAACGGCAGCCTGAACTCACAAAGTCAAACATTTGATTCAGATACAAACCTCCGGGGTCATTTCTCCTCGTACAGTTTTGATTGGCAGCTTCTTTTGAATTAAACAGACCATTGATTAAAATGACTGGCTCCCAGTCACTGTTTTGAAGGCATTTATCAGCCTGTCTTTTTCAAACTGGTGAGTCTGTTTGGAATCTCTGAGAATGTTAATCAAATCGACAGCTTCCATAGTTTGTGCGAAAAAGACAACAAAGAACCAGGATGTTCGAAAGTTCGGGCACAGTTTCGTATAGTATTTTGAATTATTTATTATTTTTTTATTTTCCAATAATGATCTGGTTGAGCTTTACAGTAAAACTGTTGTCTTACTGCTACTATTCTGTTTATTCTCTTACTGTTTCATCAATTTGTTTGGCAGTTAAAGTCTAAAACAAGCTCCAGTGTAGTGTGAATCTGTCACCCTCTGAAGAGCAGACACTATTAGGCACTGGATAGAACGAGTGGGCTGAGATAATCTGAAGGGGTTTCACTGTTCATTACCTGGAGCCCTTCAAGTGTTACATTGATATCAGGACAAGCGGAAACACTGAGACATTGAGAGTGAAGCCTCACCTCACAGAGGAGATGCTTTTTCAAGCTAAGAAATACTGCTGATTTTAAATCAGCAAAATTTCACTTCATTAAAGTAGACAAAAAGGCAAATATATCTGAACTGTCTCCATTATCTGAAAAACACGGATATTTTACTGATCGGGTAATAATGGTCTTGTTCAAACTGTACAAAATAAAAATCAATTGTGATCTTTTTAAAATAATGAACTGATTTAAAGCATTCTCCAACCAAACAAAAGCACCAAGCATTCCCAGGACAATGAGAGATTATATGAGTGGGCAAAACTGTGGCAAATGGAGTTCAATGTCGGGAAATGTGAGGTCATCCACTTCGGATCTAAGAAAGATAGATCAGAGTGTTTTCTAAATAGTGAGGAGCTCGAAACTGTGGGGGAGCAGAGAGATTTAGGGGTCCAAGTGCAGAGATGATTAAAAGCTAGTGGACATTTGCAAAAATAATTAACAAGGCTAATAGAATGTCGGCCTTTATTTCAAGAGGGCTGGAATATAAAGGGGTGGAAGTTATGTTCCTGCTGTACAGAGCTCTGGTTAGACCCCATCTGGAGGGCTGCATTCAGTTCTGGGCACTGACCCTCAGGAAGGATATTTTGGCCTTGGAAGGGCTGCAGCACAGATGCAACAGAATGATAATGGGTCTAAAAGCGTTAAATTATGAGGACAGGTTGAATTATCAAGGCTAGTATTCCCCTGAATATAGAAGATTAAGGTGTGATTGAATTGAGGTGTTTAAGATGATGAAAGGAGTTGATAGGGTGCAAAGAGAGAAACTACTTCCTCTGTTGGGGGAGTCTAGAACAAAGGGGCATAACCTTAAAATTAGAGCTCGGCCGCCCAGGGGTGATGGTAGGAAGTTCTTCTTCACAAAAGGGTAGTGGAAATCTGGAATTCTCTCCCACAAAAGTCTGTTGAGGCTGGGGTCAATCCGAAATTTCAAAACGGAGATTGATAGACTTTTGTTCCGCAAGGTTATTGAGGATCAAGGAACCAAGGCGGGTAGTTGGAGTTAAGATACAGATCAGCCATGATCTAATTGAATGGCAGAACAGGTTGAGGAGCTGAATTGTCCACTCCTGTTCCTGTGTAACAGGCTCGTGTGGCTGAATGGACTCCTCTTGTTCCTATGTAACATGCTCGAGGGGCTGAATGGACTCATCTTGTTCCTATGTAACATGCGTGAGGGGCTGAAAGGCGTCCAGATCCTGTATAACAGTCTAGAAGGACTGAATGGCCTCCTTCTGTTCCATTGCAACAAGCTCGAGGGGCTTAATGGCCGAGTCCTATTCCAGTGTAATAGGCTCGAGGTGCTGAATGGCCTTCAGTTCCCGTATAACATGCTCGAGGGGCTGAATGGCCTGCTGCTGTTCCTATGCAACAGGCTTGAGGGGCTGATTGGCCTCCAGGTCTGGTGTAATGGGCTCGGGGCTGAATGGCCTCCTCCTGTTGATATCTGACAGGCCTGAATGGTTGGTTGGCGTCTAGTTCCTGTATAACAGGCTCGAAGGGCTGAATAGCCTCCTCCTGTTCCTATGTCATAGGCTTGAGGGTCTGTCTGGCCTCCAGTTCCGTTGTAATGGGCCCGAGGGGCTGGATGGCCTTCAGTTCCCGTTAACACGCTCGAGGGGCAGAGTGGCCTCCTCCTGTTCCTATGTAACAGGATTGAGGGGCTGATTGGCCACCAGATCTGGTGCAAGGTGCTCCAGGGGCTGAATGGCCT
Source organism: Heptranchias perlo (assembly GCF_035084215.1). Taxonomy (NCBI): domain Eukaryota; kingdom Metazoa; phylum Chordata; class Chondrichthyes; order Hexanchiformes; family Hexanchidae; genus Heptranchias; species Heptranchias perlo. The sequence goes on along the minus strand of NW_027139088.1, from coordinate 682,623 downwards.
CCTCCTTTTGCTACCTGACAGGGTTGAACGGTTGATTGGTGTCTAGTTCTTGTATAACAGGCTCGAAGGGCTGAATGGCCTTCAGTTCCTGTATAACAGGCTCGATGGGCTGAATGGCCTCTTCTTGATTCTATGTAACAGGCTTGAGGGGATGATCGGCCTTCAGTAACGATGAAACGGGCTTGATGGGCTGTATGGCCTCCTCCTTTCCCTGTGCAGCAGCCGTGAAGGACTTGCCGCCATTTTGTCCAAGATGTCCCGCGAACTTGCCACCATTTTGTCTAAAAATTAGAGCCGGACCATTCAGGAGCGAGATTAGAAAACATTTCTACACACAAAGGGTCGTAGAAGTTTGGAACTCTCTTCCGCAAACGGCAATTGATACTAGCTCAGTTGCTAAATTTAGATCTGAGATAGATAGCTTTTTGGCAATGAAAGGTATTAAGGGATATGGGCCAAAGGCGGGTTTATGGAGTTAGATCACAGATCAGCCATGATCTTCTCAAACGGCGGAGCAGGAACGAGGGGCTGAACGGCCTACTCCTGTCCCCATGTTCCTATGATATTATTTATATGGAATTCCGGCAGGCATTTGACAAGGTTCCACACATGAGACTATTGGCAAAAATGAAAACACATGGATCTTGAGGCAATGTATTGACATGGGTAGAGAATTGGTTCGGAGATGGGAGACAGAGAGTAGGGATAATGGGTACATACTCCAATTGGCAGGATGGGACTAGTGGTGTCCCCCAGGGATCTGTAACTGGGGTCTCAGCTTGTCACCATATTTATCAATGACTTAGATGAAGGAACAGAGAGTCGTATATCCAAGTTTGCTGATGACACTAAGTTGGGTGGTACAGTAAGTAGTGTGGATGCGAGTGAAAAGTTGCAAAAGGACATTGATAGATTAAGTGAGTGGGAGAAACTATGGCAGATGGAGTTCAATGTGTGGTAATCCACTTTGGACCGATGGTCAGGGTATTTACCAAATGGTAAGAAGCTCGGAACTGTGGAGAAGCTGAGAGAATTAAAGGTTCATTTACATAAATCAGTAAAAGCTAACGGACGGGTCCAAAAATAATTTAAAAGGCTAACGGAGCGTTCGCCTTTATCTCAGGGGGCTGGAATATCAAGAAGTGGAAGTTATGTTCCAGTTATATAAAGCTCTGGTTGGACTGCGTCTGGAGTAACTGCGTTCAGTTTTGGACACTGCACCTCAGGAAGGATAGATTGGCCTTGGAGGGGTTGCAGAGCAGATTCACCAGAATGTTACCGGGGCTAAAAAGGTTGAATTATGAGGACAGGCTGCATAGATTGGGCTCGTCTTCCCTCGAGTATCGAAGATTGAGGGGCGGTCTGAGCGAGGTGTTTCACATGTTCAAATTATTCGATAGAATAGAGAGAGAGAATCAATTTCCTCTGGGGAATCAAGAACGAGGGGGACATAATCTTAAAATTAGAACCATGCTATTCAGGTTCGAAATCAGGAAGCACTTTTTTACACAAAGGGCAGTAGAAGTCTGGAACTCTGTCCCCCAAAAGGCTGTGAATGCTGGGGGTCAATTGAAGCTTTCAAGACTGAGATCGATAGATTTTTGTTGGGTAAGGGTATCGAGGGATAGCGAGCAAAGGCGGATAAATTGATTTGAGGTTCAGATCATCTCTGATCTAATTGAAGGGCGGAACAGGTTCAATGGGCTGAATGGCCTCCTCCTGTTCCCAATGGAAATGTTGAGAAAATGCTTTGTTGAGGCTGTGACGTCAGGGTCAACCCCTGTCCAAACAAGACAGGCCACATTTGGGAGTTTAATAACTTTGAAATGAACATTTTTCTTTTGTGACTTGTGCAACTTCGATCAAGTGAATAGTTATGAATGAGAATCAATACAGTCATTCTAACTTCTGGCTGGTAACCAGATCAGAGGTTTCCGTAGTGTAGTGGTTATCACGTTCGCCTCACACGCGAAAAGTCCCCGGTTCAATCCCGGGCGGGAACATTATTTTGGGGCAGATTTTTCTGTCCTCTGTGAAAGAGCCTGTTTTGTTCAGTTCGACACAAATTCGTGGTCTCACGAGCACTGAACATTTTAAACGGAGCCCTTCAAAATACAGTGTGTAAAATGAGAAGGAATAAAAAGTTCATCGCACAAAAGACATTATTAAACTTTTCCAACATCCCTCAGTGGCCTTTCATTCTGCAAAATAACGTTATCGGTTAATTAATGGTGAATAACAAAAATATTGTTTTTTTTTCTTCCATGCGATTAATATAACAAGTGTTCAAAAGTTGCTCTTCTGGCTGGAAATCGCACCCCGGCCGCAGTGGTAAAAGCGGCGAATCTTAACCACTGGACCACCAGCGAGTTTTACTTACAGCATTATCAGATTTAACGAGGATTTCCATTTCTCTGTGATTCAGCTTTTAATCCTTTTTGGCTACTGATTGCGAATATTCCCGTCATTAAATAGGAATAAAGTACAATAGGCTCAGGAAAACCCGGGGAGGTGGCATCCCGCTCACCGAGCCTTTCCAGCATCATTTATATCACCAAGCACTCGAGTGAATGAACCTTTCTCCGGGGGGGTCTCAATGTGGAAAGGGTGGCGAGGCAAAGTGCTATTTATCCGTCAGGATGGCCGAGCGGTCTAAGGCACTGCTTTCAGGTCGCAGTCTCCTTCCCACTTCCGACATTGGTTACTTTAACTCCTATTTTATTTCTTGCTTGAGCTGCAGTTGATTTTTCGGCCCAGTTGATTTGCTCTTCCCGCAATAACCAACCCGGTCTCGATCCACGGCACGTTTTGACGCCCACCGGCTCATCCCTAAACCAACCTTTAAACGAAAATATGCTTTAAACACAAGGTCGCAACTATGGAGAGAGCAGACACTTGGGGAAATGTACCATCGGAATTAGAGTAAGCCATTCAGCCCCTCGAGTCCGCTCCGCCATTTGATAAGATCATGGCTGAACTGTGATCGAACTCCATATACCTGCCTTTGGCCCTTATCCCTTCATACGTTCTTTTGGCAAAAAGCTATCGATCTCAGATTTAAAATTTGCAATTAAGCAAACATCAATTGCCGTTAGGGAAAGAGAGTTCCAAACTTGTTCCATCCTTTGTGTGTGGAAATGTTTTCAAATCTCACTCCTGAAAGATGTAGCTCTAATTTTTGGACTGTGCCCCCAAGTCCTAGAATCCCCAACCAGCGGAAATAGTTTCTCTCTATCCAGAAAATGTCAATGACACAGTCAATGAAAGGTGCAGTTCACGAAGGCGGCTCACCAGCACCTTCTCAAGAGCAATTAGGGATGGGCAATAAATGCTGACCTCGCCATTGACACCCACATCCCATGAATGAAGACAAAAAAAGTCGCCTGCATGGCCGAGTAATTTCCTGCTGCTAAACGACGGGAGGAATGAAACCATCGGCTTCAGTCCTTTGAACGAACTGTATACACTTGCCGTCGAGCTCAATCCCCACTTGGTCCTCTGCCCCGAATATCCACTGCATCAGAAAATCCTCCATAACATAGAATCACAGCATGGAAACATCACAGAAGGAGGCCATTCGGTCCATCGTGCCTGCGCCAACTCTTTGAAAGAGCTATCCAATTAGACCCGCTCCCCTTCCCTTTCCCCATAGCCCTGCAAAATTTTCCCCTTCAAGTATTTATCCAGTTCCCCTTTGAATGTTATTATTGAATCTGTTTCCACCACCCTTTCAGGCAGTGCATTCCAGATCATGACAACTCGCTGCGTAATAACATTCTCCTCATCTCACCTCTGTTGCCAATTACCTTAAATCTGTGTCCTCTGGTTACCATTCTTTCTGGCACTGGAAATAGTTTCTCCTTATTTATTCTATCAAAACCGTTCATGATTTTGAAGACCCCTGTTAAATTTCCCCTTAACCGTCTCTGCTCTAAGGAGAACAACCCCAGCTTCTCCAGTCTCTCCACCTCACTGCAATCCCTCATCCCTGGCACCATTCTAGTAAATCACCTCTGCACCCTCTCCAAGGCCTTGACATCCTTCCTAAAGTGTGGTGTGCAGAATTGTGTGATGGCCAGCTGGGGTCTAACCAGTGATTTATAAAGGTTCAGCATAAGTTCCTTGCTTTTGTACTCTATGCCTCTATTAATAAAGTCAACGATTCCGAATACGTTTTCGTTTACAATCTCTTCAACTTGTCCTGCCACCTTCAAAGATTTGTGTACGTATACCCTCAGGTCTCTCTGTTCCTGCACCCCCTTTAAAATTGCACCATTTATTTTAAAGAGCTGGCCAACGCACGATGGGCCGAATGGACTCCTGCGATTCCATGATTCCATGTTTTTGATTACACCTCTATGAAGCGCTTTGGGACATCCCCCAGAAGTGGGAGTCAGCAGTTCACTTTCTCCCTTAACACTTCCATCTGACCTGGGCTGGACTAAATAGTTGTTTTCGTGGTGTAATGGTTATCATGTTGGCGTCACACGCGAAAAACTCCCGGTTTAATCCCGGGACAGAAACAATTTGCTGGAACTTGCTCCTCACAAACCTCCAGGCACGAGCTTTCTCTCGTGTAAATTGGGCTGCAATCCTTTCACATTCAACAACGGCTGCACCAGATTCCTCGTCTCATCACCACTGAACACTTTGAAGCAGACTCCAAAAATAAAGTGCGTAAAATGAGAAGGGATGAAAGTCAGAGAAGTTCGCGTCGTTTCGACATTTACTCGGCAAACTTGTTAGCATTTCGTTCAGTGTGAACCAGAAAGTTGTGGGTTTATTAATGGTAATTGAAAGAATCATCTAAGAGACTTGTATAATTTTGCGTCATTAAGTGAACTGTTTTGTAAAAACAAATGCGCTGACCGGGAATCAAACCCGGGCCATAGTGCTGAAAGCGCCGAATTCTAACCACTCGATAACCATAAACCCGACTTATACATTGTCAACAGATGGTTATAAATATATTGGGCTGCAGCCGTGTTAGATTGAAAATATATTTCTGATTTGTAAGATGTAAATGCATTTCATGACTGCTGCTTACAAATCTATTTAGATATATCTTTTAGTTATTCCTTTTTTGTGGGGTATATATTGTAAATGTATTTTCTGGATATTTATTTCTCTATGTCTTACTTTTCATTACACACAAATACATAACACAGATACACAGAGATATAATGATAACCACCAAGCAGTTACACCCAAATGTATTTATAAGTGTCACAGGTGCAATCATATATATTTATAACAAGATATATCATATTGTAAAAATAATCAAAATAAATTTATAAATGGCACACATAACTTAAACACTCAATTTATAAAGAAGCATGACATCCATTTATGCACATCCATTGTTTAAATTTTCACACCGTCCTGTTCGCAGTCCTGAACAAAGTCCAAACACCGAAAGTCTCAGCGTTTTTTCAGATGCTGCCGGTCCTGTTATGTATTTTGAGCAGTTCCTTTCCTGTGATGTGATGATTCTGGGTTCCGGGTGTGTGTCATTAGATTTGCTGCAGTCATGCTGCCGCGGACAGGTGAAGGCTGCTTCTGAGGCTGCCTGATACCCGGTGGGAGTGGGCGGGATTTGGAAATCTGAAATAAATGAAATGGTGCATGAGAAACTTTCATAAAGGTAAATAACCCGATCGCTACCATCAGACCTCGTAGCGCAACGTTAGCGCGTCTGAATCTAAATCAGAAAGCTGCGTATTTAAATCACGGCGGGGGTCGCATTTGGTTTTAGCGCTGGTAGAATTCTGAATAATTCCGGAATTCATATTGCATTCCCTTTTTCACAATAAACAGAACCCTGCTCTGAATTCTGCCTCACTAGTTCCCCAGTGTCAGGGAGAGAAGCGTCTGATTCACTCATTTATTTATTGCACGAAACATACACAAACACACTTATGAATTCAAAATCAGCCTGCAGCTCCACACACACAGAGATAAACGCAGTCAGATAGACAGGGAAAAACCGGGAAAAAGACAAACCGGTTTGTCACAGAATTGCCTGTACCTCCACGGTCGAATGTCAGGGCTTTTGTTGTTCGCTTTCGTTCCACACCCTGGAATTCAGGAGAATCTGGTACATGGTTTGTTGGATAAGGCACGGGCGCGATGGCCCGAATGGCCTGCTTCTGAGCTGTATCCTTCGAAGATTCTGAACTCAGCCCCTGGGAGGGGAGGCCGGTTCATGTGGAAAAAGATCCGGATGAGAATGATCTGATTCATAAAGGGGAGGGAAATTAGGGAGCTCCTTCGGAACATTAATTACTTGAAAATGAAGACATTTTCCAGAGTATCTTGTTTGGTTTTGATGAATGAAATGTTAGTAAAAAGGCATCCGTGGAGAAGGATTGTGAGCTTTTAGGACTAGAGGGGAAATGAGGAGATTTTTTTTTTCACACAGAGGGTTGTTCCGATCTGGTAGCCACTCCCTGAAAGGGTGGTGGAAGCAGCTTTCATAGGAACTTTCAAAAGGCAATTGGACAGGTACTTGAAGAGAACTGATTTGCAAGGTTACGGGGAAAAGGCTGGGTTTTTTGGACTAAATTGGACAGCTCTTTCAAAGAGTAGGCACGGCAACACGGCCGAATGGCCTCCTTCTGTGCTGTAATAGTCTATGATTCTGGTCCATGATTTTAGTGTGGGACAGGAGAGATGTTGTTTAAAGAGAAGTAAAAATGTCCCAATCAGAGCAGAGAGAGGTGACTGGTCAGTTCCCCTCTGCCCAGTATAAGTCAGCAGCGGTTACCAGTTCGCTTTACACGCGAACGGCCCTGCTTTCGATCCTGGGCGGACAATTTAAGTTGCAATTGCTGTTTACAATCTATATTAATGACTGAGATGAGGGGACCGAGTGCAATGTATCTAAGTTTGCTGATGATACAAAGGTCGGTTGGAAAGTAAGCCGTGAGGAGGACGCAAAGGGAGGTCGACAGGTTAAGTGATTGGGTAAGAAGGTGGCAGTTGGAGGATAAAGTGGGAAAATGTGAAATTGTCCACTTTGGTAGGAAGAATAGAAAAGCAGAATATTTTTTAAAAGGTGAGAGTCCAATAAATGTCGGTATTCAGAGGGAGTTTGGTGAACTTGTAAACAAATCACAGAAAGTTAACATGCAGGAACAGCAATCAATTAGGAAGAAAAATGGTATTTTGGCCTTTTTGAAAGGAGGTTGGAGTATAAGAGTAAGGAAGTCTTGCTGCAATTAAATAGGGCTTTGGTGAGAACACACCTGGAGTACTTTGATGTCGTCTACATGGATTTTAGCAAGGCTTTTACAAGGTCCCAAATGACAGACTGGTCAAAAAAGCTGCGATTGCACTAGAGAGGGTACAGAGGAGATTTACGAGGAGGTTGCCATGGCTGGAGAATTTTGGCTGTGAGGAAAGATTGGATAGTCAGGGGTTGTTTTCTTTGGAACAGAGGAGGCTGAGTGGTGATTTAATTGAGGTGTACAAAATTATGAAGGGCCCAGACAGAGTGGAGGCGAAGGACCTATTTACCTTAGCAGGGAGGTTAATAACTTGGAGGCATAGATTTTAAATGATTGGTGGAAGGATTTAAGGGGAGCTGAGGAGAATTTTTTTCACCCAGAGGGTGGTAGGGGTCTGGAACTCACTGCCTGACTGGGTGGTCGAGGCAGAATCCGTCGTGACATTTAAAAAAATACTTGGATATGCACTTGAAGTGGCGTAACCCACAAGGTTAAAGACCGAGTGCTGGAAAGTGGCATTCGGCTGGGTAGCTCATTTCCGGCCGGTGCGGACAGGATGGGCCGAATGGCTTGCTTTTGTGCCGTAAGTTTGCTGTGATTCGACAAAATTGGCAATTCTTTTTTGTAACAGCATATTCCCAACCCAGGCCGCCGTGATGAAAACACCGAAGCCGAACGACGAGGCCAGCAGGGAAGGCATGTAAGAGTGTTAAATATATCAGGGAGTGTTTGCATTCGGTACAATTAATATTTCAGCTCCCAGTTACTGCAGATCAGGGATCAAAACCTGACATCAGCATCAGGACGCTCAGAATATTTTCTTTTTATTCGTTCATGGGATGTGGGCGTTGCTGGCGAGGCCGGCATTTATTGCCCATCCCAAAAAGCCCTTGAGAAGGTGGTGGTGAGCCGGCTTTTTAAACCGCTGCAGTCAGTGTGGCGAAGGATCTCCCACAGTGCAACGAACCAACAGACAAAGCACCGGTGGGCGCGCCGGTTGCAGGAGAGCTGGTTGTCGGTGATATCGACGCTGTGAGCGAGACCAGACCGTTCCCATGTTTCCACAAACAATGTCCCATCCTTTATTTCTGGAAAAGTAACACTGATAGTGGATAATTGCATTTCTGTGGCTGCAACATGTAACTTTGGCTCGGTGACACGCTGCTTTAGTGTATCTTGCAAGAAAAAGGACCAGACGGTCTCTGTGGCGCAATTGGTTAGCGCGTTCTGCTGTTAACCGAAAGGTTGGTGGTTCGAGCCCACCCAGGGACGAAAATTGCACCTTTTTCGTCCCACTTTTGGATTCATTGCCTCATTCTGATAGCACTGAAGCCGGTGCCATGTTTCAATTCCTGATCAGCAGTAACTGGGAGCACTTTAAATGGCTCCGATCTCTTAATCTCATTTCAAGTTTTCTCATGTGTGATTTGGCTGCAAGAAAACACTCTGTGAACAATGTCATCTGAGCATGCCTGATTCGCCATAATTTACACTGCCGTCGGATATCAGGCACATGAAAAAAAAACAGTGAAATGTTTGTGTCGGCGCGATGCTCTGGGATTCCCTGCCTGACCATCGCCACCGATCCTTCTCTGCAGCCTTCCGAAATACAGCGCAGGAAATGTATCCCTGTGAAATGAGCTCCTGGACAGTAATACGGAAATTAGTTTGGCTGAGGGGTTATATCCCTATCACGAGGTTGGCGGTGTCAGGTTTCCGTAGTGTAGTGGTTATCACGTTCGCCTAACACGCGAAAAGTCCCCGGTTCGAAACCGGGCGGAAATATTTTGAAACGTTGTCCCCATTAAAAATGATTAAATATTTAACGATTCACATTGCTGATTAAATGTGAACAAAGTCCATATCTCCAAGCCCTGTTAATGCAGTCCGCTGAGAGCAGGCGATGAATGCCAGCGTGATATTGGGGGTGAAGGCTGCTTCCAATACTGTCTCATTACCGGTGGGATCTGGCGGAGATTTGATAAGCCTCATCCATTCAACCAATATATGAAACGGTGTTTGAGAAACATTCAAAAAATATAATAACATCCAGGAGCCTGTCTTCAGAGTGCGTCGCGCAAAGGTCTGACTCCGGATTAAAAGGCTGGTGAACTTGCTTCTGCTTTCTGAAATGTACTTGTCCATCCTTCAGAGGTCATGGGAAATATGTTTTTTGCCTTTCGAAAAAAGACGCGAAAGTTAGAGACATGTTTTGTTTTCAACACGGCTGGTGAAATGGCCGGACTATCATAAATTCGGAGTCGCCTTTGAAACATTTAAAGGCGACTACCTAAAAATCACTTCGTGCAAATTTAAAATCACGGTTCCTATTTATTTCGGTCTGAAAGAAATAACGATAAACGTGTCAGTCAGTGCCCGCGGTGAGACGGTGATGAACTTGTTTGTTGCGAAGTTCACCGCTGGGCTAAAGTTGACGCCGTTTAAAGGACGCGAACCCACTCAATGTAAAGGATGAGCTCATAACCAACAGGTCCCGTCAACGTCAAACACCTACTTTCTTGTTCAATAGAGCGAGCAGAGGCGTGTACATCATCAGACGCCAGCAACTTTAAGAAATGGAACAGATAAAGGCATAGATGCAAGTTCCAAATCTTTTCAATGCAAAGTTATTTCACTTTATTTGAAGTGCCGTGAGGCTAAAAACGGGTCCGAGATGATTTGCGTTCACTCGTGACTTGTTTTCCAGTGTTTGTCCGTCAGGTTTGCAATTCAATTTGTATTGGATTTTGAAGATATTTCAGGATGATTGCACATCATAACATGTGTAAAGCAACCATCTTGATAACTTCAATCATCACACACTCCACATCGACGCTGCAGAGGCCCCAGCACCCCTTTCAATATTGTTTTTCTTAACTCACAGTTTTCAAAAGGGAATTGGATAAACGCTTGGATCAAACTTTTTCAGGGTTATGGGGAAACAGCAGGCGAGTGGGACGAACTGGACAGCTCTTTCAGAGAGCTGGCACTGGCACGATGGGCTGAATGGCGCTATCTTATTCTATGATTCTATTAATAGATCAATTTCCGCCTTTCACTGAGCCTCCCTAAATGGAGCGCAGTAATCGTGTCCCTGTGAAATAAGCTCCTGAACAGTAATACGGAAATTAGCGTGGCTGAGCGGTTTGAAACTCTGGTTAGGCACCTAAAAGGAAATTTCCTCTCTAAGATTGATTAGTTTATCAATTATCTCCCCCTTTCGATCTTAAATGTCTTTACATATCTTTTTGATCTCTTCTTCTACTGTCATGCCCACAATACCAGTCTCCCTGGTAAATACTGAAGCAAAGTGATTATTTAATATTTCTGCCATTTCGCTGTCATTGCCTGTGAGTTTGTCGTGTGTCTCCCTTAGTGGCCCTATTATCATAGAATCATAGAATCATAGAAGTTACAACATGGAAACAGGCCCTTCGGCCCAACATGTCCATGTCGCCCAGTTTATACCACTAAGCTAGTCCCAATTGCCTGCACTTGGCCCATATCCCTCTATACCCATCTTACCCATGTAACTGTCCAAATGCTTTTTAAAAGACAAAATTGTACCCGCCTCTACTACTGCCTCTGGCAGCTCGTTCCAGACACTCACCACCCTTTGAGTGAAAAAATTGCCCCTCTGGACCCTTTTGTATCTCTCCCCTCTCACCTTAAATCTATGCCCCCTCGTTATAGACTCCCCTTAAGAGACATGTTTTGTTTTCAACACGGCTGGTGAAATGGCCAGACGATCATAAATTCGCAGTCGCCTTTGAAACATTTAAAGGCGACTACCTAAAAATCACTTCGTGCAAATATTCCTATCCTAAATTTTCTTTGGCTGTTGATGTGTCTCGAATACTTTGCTTTTTTTGATATTCCTTTTTTGCCTTTCCAATAGATCTTCAGACTTCTTTCCCAGTCTTATCACATTCCCCTCTCTCCTTTATTGGCTAGTGTGTGCCCTTTTCTTCAGTTTAAATTTTGCCCTTGTTTCTTTATTCATCCTTGGTGTGTCATTTCTGGCTAGTTTGTTCTTGCTTTTTAGTGGGATATATTTCTCCTGGACTCTATTTATCACCGTTTTAAATGTTTCCCACTGCTGTTCTATTTCTTTGTCCAGGTCATTAATATGTCAAACATATCACCGTTTGAAACTTCTCAAGTCACATTTCCATGACAAAGCCAGTTGCTTTTGTGGGAGGAGCAAATCAACTTGGTCTAAAAATCAGCTGCAGCCCAATCCACAAATAAAATATTTTCACGTCTTCGTAAAAATAAGCAATGTCAGAAGAGGGATTCGAACCCACGCCTACCGAAAGAGATTGCGACCTGAACGCAGCGCCTTAGACCGCTCGGCCATCCTGACTACAAATTTAACGTTTCATTATGCATCAATTCTGCACCGTTGGCCAGTGAACGCAACATAAAAGTTTTAAATGATACTCGCCCAACGTGGGGCTCGAACCCACGACCCTGAGATTAAGAGTCTCATGCTCTACCGACTGAGCTAGCCGGGCCTGATGGTACATCACCGCCTTATCTATTATTGCAGCAAGCAGGAGAAAGACTCCATTTCAAATTATTGGAATCAATTCTGAGTGACAGGATCAACTGTCACTCCGAAAGGCACGGACGAATCAAGGACAGTCAGCATGGATTTTTTAAGTGGAGGTCGTGTCTGACTAACCTGATTGAATTTTTCGAGGAGGTGACAAGGAGGATCGATGAGGGTAGCGCAATTGATGCAGTCGACATGGATTTTCGCAAGGCTTTTGAAAAATTCCCACATGGCAAATTGGTCAAAAAAGTAAAGGCCCATAGGATCCAAGGGAATGTGGCTTATTGGAGCCAAAATTGGCTCAGTGGCAGGAAGCAAAGGGTAATGGTCGACGGGTGTTTTTTGTGGCTGGAAGACTGTTTCCAGTTGGGTGCTGCAGGGCTCCGTACTTGGTCCAATGCTTTTTGTGGAAAACATTAACAATTTGGACTTAAACGTCGGGGGCATGATTAAGAAATTTGCCGGTGACACAAAAATTGACCGTGTCGTTGATAGCGAGGAGGAAAACTGTAGACTGTGGGGGTTCGGGCAATTTTCTGATAACAAAGCACTCAATCTATCTCTGAATGAATTTTGAACGAATACGTGTGTTTGACCCAGCACAGGCACGATGGGCCGAATGATCTCCTCTTGTGGACTAACATAATACGATGATACCAAGTGTTGTCAGACAGAAAAGCAACACATTCCAAATAAGAGCAGAGAGAGGAAACTAGACTAACAGCATAACAGCACGGTGAGATATTGTATTTGAGAAGGATGAGGAGGGATAGTTTATCATGGTGGTAGTCACATAGGGTATCATTTGTGACTTTGATAAGGACCATTTCATGCTGCGACAGTCTCTGGCACTGTGTGTGAGTGTGGGATTCATTCTGTATCTGTCAGTCTCTGGTACTGTGTGTGAGTGTGGGATTCATTCTGTATCTGTCAGTCTCTGGTACTGTGTGTGAGTGTGGGATTCATTCTGTATCTGTCAGTCTCTGGTACTGTGTGTGAGTGTGGGATTCATTCTGTATCTGTCAGTCTCTGGTACTGTGTGTGAGTGTGGGATTCATTCTGTATCTGTCAGTCTCTGGTACTGTGTGTGAGTGTGGGATTCATTCTGTATCTGTCAGTCTCTGGTACTGTGTGTGAGTGTGGGATTCATTCTGTATCTGTCAGTCTCTGGTACTGTGTGTGAGTGTGGGATTCATTCTGTATCTGTCAGTCTCTGGTACTGTGTGAGTGTGGGATTCATTCTGTATCTGTCAGTCTCTGGTACTGTGTGTGAATGTGGGATTCATTCTGTATCTGTCAGACTCTGGTGCTTTGTGTGAGTGTGGGATTCATTCTGTATTTGTCAGTCTCTGGTACTGTGTGTGAGTGTGGGATTCATTCTGTATCTGTCAGTCTCTGGTACTGTGTGTGAGTGTGGGATTCATTCTGTATCTGTCAGTCTCTGGTACTGTGTGTGAGTGTGGGATTCATTCTGTATCTGTCAGTCTCTGGTACTGTGTGTGAGTGTGGGATTCATTCTGTATCTGTCAGTCTCTGGTACTGTGTGAGTGTGGGATTTATTCTGTATCTGTCAGTCTCTGGTACTGTGTGTGAATGTGGGATTCATTCTGTATCTGTCAGACTCTGGTGCTGTGTGTGAGTGTGGGATTCATTCTGTATTTGTCAGTCTCTGGTACTGTGTGTGAGTGTGGGATTCATTCTGTATCTGTCAGTCTCTGGTACTGTGTGTGAGTGTGGGATTCATTCTGTATCTGTCAGTCTCTGGTACTGTGTGTGAGTGTGGGATTCATTCTGTATCTGTCAGTCTCTGGTACTGTGTGTGAGTGTGGGATTTATTCTGTATCTGTCAGTCTCTGGTACTGTGTGTGAATGTGGGATTCATTCTGTATCTTGTCACTCTCTGATACTGTGTGTGAGTTTGGAATTGATTCTGTATCTTGTCAGCAGTGTGTGTGAGAGTTTGTGATTAATTCTTCATATAAAACTGTGTGTTAGTGTGGGATTCTTTCGGTATCTGTCAGTCTCTGGTACTCCATGTGACTGTGGGACTCATTCTGTATATACAGTCTCAAGTACTGTATGTGGGAGTTGAATTCATCCTATATATGCAGTTACTCATACTGCATGTGATTGTGGGATTCATTCTGTATATACAGTCTCCAGTACTGTATGTGGGAGTTGAATTCATCCTATATATGCAGTTACTCATACTGCATGTTAGTGTGGGATTCATACTGTACCTGTCAGTCTCTGGCACTGTGTGTGAGTGTGGGATTAACTGTGTGTCTGTCAGTCTCTTGTACTGTATGTGAGTTTGGGATTCGTTCTGCATCTGTGAGAGTTGGAGTCATTCTGTGTCTGTGTGTCTCTGGTACTGTCTCTGAATGTGAGATTCATTCTGTATCTGTACGTAATTATTCTCTCAGATTAAATTATGGTGTTCAATATTGCAGCTTTTATATCTCAATGTTTAAATAGTTTTACTCCTTGTTTAATTGGTAAATATGGACATACTTTCGGATTTGATGCTGGAGGTTTTAACCAGATTATTTGTGTGCTTTTTGGAGTACTATTAAATCTGTATCTCTGTGAGTACTGTTGTGGATGATAATGTATCTTTAAAACTGATAAGGTGACATTTTTGAATTGGTATGTAATGTGTAGATCAGTCTGTAGAAATGGAATTGATACCGTATCTTTCAGTCTAATATTGTATGAGATTTTTGGACTGGTATGTAATGTGTATCTCAGTCTGCACTAATAGAATTGATACTCTATCTTTAAATCTCATTCTACGAGTTCATTCTGAACAGGTATCTAATTTGTCTCTCAGGTTTACTATCTTTCAATATTTCTCAATCTGATACTCTGCCTGAGTTTTGGACTTGTGTGCAATTTGTATCATATGATACACATTTCGAATGGATATTCCATGGATTAAAGTCATGTGTGAGAGAGTTCTGGGCTCATATTCAATTTGAATCTCGGGGTACATTATTGGGATTCATTCTGTACCTTTGAATCGGGTACCATGTGTGATTTCTATCTGGTATTTAATTCGTAGCTAATGTTGCTCTATTGTGAGATTGACACAGTGCCTTTCACTCTGAGAGTGTGATTTTGGACTGGGATTTTTGTATCTACCTGTCAGCGGGACTGAGTTAGGGGGAAATGGAACAGTGTCTGCCTCACCGACACTGCTTGACTGTTGCATTGAAAATGTGTCTCTGGAAATTGTGATCATTGTGGGACTGAATACTCCTGCTGTCTGAGACTGTGGAACTGATGACCTGTCTGTGTCTCTGTGCTCTGTGAGTGATAATATACTTACTGTGTGTGAGAAGGAGCTGGCTGCACTGTTCCTTCTGCCTCGGGTGGAGGAAGCATCACATTTATTCTGGATCGTTCAAGGGTTTGCCTGGAGAAAGAAAATGATCTCTTGTTACTCAGGAACAGGTGAGGTAGAAAAGACAGAAGTGATCAGTTTAATATCTCTGTTAATGATCATTTTGAATATCCACAAATGAAATCCAGTGATACAAACAGTGTCAGTGTCTGACTCCACTGCAGTACTGCAGCACTCCGCTTCTGCATACCAGGTGTGTTGGGCTGTTTTACAACAATTTAATAACATCCAGACACGGCCCAACCCCTGCACCGATCCATGAATGGGACGACCCGATGTAGCAGGGACCTTTGTACAGGTCAGGTTTCTAATCCCCTCTCCCATGGGACTAACCGTTCAACGGAAACCAAACAGCCGCCGTTTAAAATGTGTCCTTGACACTTCTCACCTGATGCCTGCAATAGATGCTCTTTGTATAACTCCCCACATCCTTACTGTCCGGCTCTGTTTCCACTCTTCACTATCCAATAACAATAAACAGGGTGAGGCTGGAACTAAACCAGGACCATTCACTCCTGGTTTGGGGAGAGAAAGCAGCAATGATTTTAATAGCAGGTTCTTCCCATTCTCTCTCCCTTCCCCTGGACACACCCTGTACACACACAGCCCGAGAATGACCTCTCCCTTCCCCCCTCTCACTCCATGTTCCGGGACCAGTTCCTGATCCACTCCGCCTCTTACAAACAGCCCCCGGACTCCCCCTGACCTTCCCCCGGACTCAATGCCGATGTCTGAGCCCATCTGCGGACACGGTCCCGAAGCGATGATCTGCTGTGACGAGGCTGCTCTTTGCTCCCTTCCCCCGGGGGCCGTGATCTCTCCATTCCCGGCTGTTTTAAACCATCTTCTTCCGCTCACTGAGGGAATGGCGCCCACAATTCCCAATCCAAAAATCGATGGAAACTTTCCCCAATTGGAATTTTTCCGAGTCTGAGCAAAGGAAGTGGGACTGGGGGAAAGGTCAGAGGGAATGGGGTCCACAGGCAGTGCAGGAACAGGCAGCAGAATGGGAAACAGATGGGATTCCACCAGTGCCTAACGCTGGAATCCAGACTGACTTTACAATCTCCAACTATTAAACTAGATGTTTCCATCCCTGCTGTTTCTCTAGGGGTCTTTTGATGGTAAAGAGCCTTTCAGAGATAAAGTGAGCGGCTGTGAAATCAGCCAATGGATTCTCTTCATTAATGGCCCCTATAATGTGTGACTGAGAGAGGATTTCTCAAACCAATCCTGGAGAAACATGGGAGGAAAGTGGGAGTCGGTGTATTTGCTGGGACCGTGTAGGGTTAATATCAGGCAGCAACAGTCGCAGATTAATTTAACCGGAGTGAAACTGTAGGTCACTGAGAGTAATATCGAACAGCCCTGAGCTGTAAAACTGCAGATAGTACAACAGGCATTAGAGGGTTAAATGTGACCCATTGTTTCTGTCCCTCTCTGTACTGTCCCTGAGTGTGGGATTAATAGTGTTTCTGATCCTTGTACAATATCAGTGAGAGATGTGATTGCATCTTCTGTCTCTCCAACGCGATCTTTCTGGATAAAATCGCACTTTCCCGGTCAGTCTGGAACTAATACTGTTAACGTCTGTCTGTCACTGTGTCTCACCGCTCTCTCTGTCTCTCTCACCGTGTCTGCCTCCCTCTCTCTCTCTGGTGCTGTATATGAAGGTGGATACTGTTATTGAGCGTGATTTGGACACAGATCGGAAGTGTAAGACTGATACTGTCTCTCTCTCTCTCTATTGCTGGACATGAAAGTGGGATACTGTCTGATATAAAATAGAGAGAATGAGATGTCTGGGCCGGGCCTCACTGTAACTGGGGATGTGTTCGGCTCCAGTCCCAGTTCATGGTCATAATCTTTTCACAGATTCAGGGCGAGAGTCTCTGTGAGACGGTAACACTGGCGGAGAAACTCCGCGTCATAACTCAAACCCCAACACATGAGATTCTCCAAATAAGCTGGAATAAGGTGTTTGTAAAACGCTGAACCCGTCTGGGAGGGGATGTGTGGGGAGATCGAACAGGGAAACAGACTGAAATGGAGGAGCCGAGTTGACTTGTTGTTGAATGGACTGTATTTAGGCAGGAATATTAACGATTTCTCATTGTAACGGGGCTTATTTGAAAGCTTCGGGTTTTGGGAACCCTTGAATATGAAGCCCGGGTCTGTCAGGATTTGTGCGGAGCGCTGAGGTTCGGTTCTATTATCGATAAACGGTTTGAAACTGTCGGATAGAGAGAACTGGAGGTGGAGCTGCGAAGATCAGAGGCCGCTCTCCGCTCTGTCATTCTGACTGTCTCCTCCCCTCCCGATTTCTCTGTTTAATCCCCCATATGGAACCAAAGCGGGTCGGTGGACTCGAAACACGGTTTACTCGTTAACAGGACGAAAGGCGAGTCATGTTCCTGATCTCCTGGGCACCAGGCAATTCACTGTTATTTGTTTCTGTACAGAGTTACATTTCAGTGATTCCCCAGTGAGTTTGATGCGTTATGTAAATAATCCAACAAAATAGAACAGAAACGGAGCGAAGCGCTGAATTCCACAGATGTAGAAAGGTTATTCGAGCAGTTCTGGTGATTCTTTACGAGCCCAGCATGGGAAGTAGTTTAAATAAATACAAGAAACCTGGTGATGTGTGGGCTGGGATCTATAAGTCACCGTTTAAAGTACCGGACTGTGGTCACTGCCCCGACTCCAGTCCCATTAATACCTCATCTCGTCCACAACGAAACAAAAGCAGCTCAAAGCCACACTGGTAGCATGATATCAGGGTCTCCCTTCAGACAGTAACCAGTCCTTTCACAGATACAGAGGGTGGCTCTGAAAAGAGCCTTTACATCGAGTTACATTGAACCTACAGCACAGAAACAGGCCATTCTGCCCAACTAATCTATGCCAGCGTTTATGCTGCTGATGAGCCTCCTCCTTCCTTACTTCATCTAACCCTATCGGCATATCCTTCTATTCCTTTCTCCCTCATGTGCTGATCTATCTTCCCCTTAAATGCCCCTATGTTATTTGCCTCAGATACAACCTCGTAGTTGCAAGTTCCACATTCTAACCACTCTCTGGGTAAAGCAATTTCTCCTGAATTCCCTATTTGATTTATTAGTGAATATTTTATATTTATTACCTGAAGTTTTGGACTCCCCACAAGTGTAAACATTTTCTCTACATCTATCCGAACAAACCCTATCATTATCTTAAAAACCTCGATCAGATCAACCCTCAGCCTTCTCTTTTCTTGTGAAACGAGACCCAGTCTGTTCAGCCTTTCCTGATAAGAATATCCTCTCATTTCTGGTATCATCCTTGTGAATCTTGTTTGCACCTTCTCCAATGCCCCTATGTCTATAATATGGAGACGAGACCTGTTCGCAGTATTCCAAGTCTGGTCTAAACAAGGTTATATACAAGTTTAACATGACTTCTTTGCTTTTCAACTCTATCCCTCTAGAAATGAATCCTAGTGTTTGATTTGTCTTTTTATGACCTGATTAACCTGGGTCGTTACTTTTAGTAATTTGTGTATCTGTACCACTAGATCCCTTTGCTCCTCTATCCCGTTTAGACTCTTATTATCCAAGCAGTGTGTGACCTCCTGATTCTTCATTCTGCAAGTTTATTCATGTCCTCTTGCATTTTGATGCATTCTTCCTTTGTATTAACTAAATCCCCCAATTTGGTGTCGTCCACAAATTTTGGAATTGTACTTCCGATTCCCGAATCCAAATCGTTAATGTAAATTGTGAAGAACAGTGGTGCCAGCAACTGGAACTCCACTTCCCACCTTTTGTCAGTCTGAGTAGCGACACTTCACCTCTATTCTCGGCTTTCAGTTTTGTCGCCAACTTGCTATCCATTCTGCCACCTGATCCTGAATCCACCTGCTCTGAACTTAGCCATGAGTCTACAATGTGGTACATTATAGAAGGCCTTCGGAAAATCCAAATATATCACACCTACTGCATTAAACTTGTCTACACTTTCTGTTCCTTCTTCAAAGATTTCAATAAGGTTGGTCCTGTCCTTTGGGTTATCAGATTAAGCCTTGGCCGGTTTACTTGCTCTTGGAGCTCACAATGCTGCTTTTCTTCGGCAGCAGCACGGCCTGGATATCAGACAACACCCTGAGCGATGGTCACCCGTCCCAGCAGCTTGTTGAGCTCCTCGTCGTTGCGGATGGCCAGCTGCAGGTGTCTGGGGATGATGCGGGTCTTCTTGTTTGTCCCCGGCCGCGTTGCCGGGCAGCTCGAGGATTTCAGCCGTCAGATACTCGATTCACAGCAGCCAGATAGACCGGGGCTCCGGCACCCACACGTTCAGCATAGTTCCCCTTTCGCAGGAGCCTGTGAACACGGGTAACAGGGAACTGCAGTCCGGCCCGGGATGAGCGAGACGTCGCCTTGGACCAAGCTTTACCGCCGGTTTTTCCTCTTCCAGACATTTCCACAATCTCACAAACACTTTCACAAAGAATGAAGAAATCCTCCCGCACTCGCCCTTCTTATACCTTCTGGAGGAGTACAGTGGGGGCACTTGTGATGGGTCTCTCTCAGAGTGTTTACACTGCCCGCTCACCCTCACTGATATTCTATCTTTGAACTGCTGTAATATTGTCCTTTAGTAATATTGCTGCTCCTCCTCCTTTCCCTATTTCCCTGTCCTTTCTAAAGATCTTATAGACTTGAATATTAAGCTGCCATTCCTGCCCAGTTGGTAGTCAGGTCTCTGTAATGATTTAATGGAATTATTTAACTTTACTCAATGGCTGATGTGAGCTGTTGTAAAATGTATTTCCAGCTGGTCAAGTATTGCAGGTATCGACTGTCTCTTCAGTCCGATATCAGGTGAAGAATTACTGGCTGGTGTGGAATTTCCATTGATTGGGGGTTGGTGAAATCGACTGGGCGGAAACAGGAACTGCAACAGAGCGAGAAAGGATCCGTCAGAAACCAGTTCAAATGAAGAACAAAATCCAACAGCCTGCAGTGTCTGTTCAGGGTCTGATGTTTGGGAACTTTTTTATTGTCGATTATTTTCAGCGATGGTGGTATAGTGGTGAGCATAGCTGCCTTCCAAGCAGTTAACCCGGGCTCGATTCCAGGCCATCGCAATTAAATGTTCTTATTCGTTTATTTCCATCAGAAACGGTTAAGTTTACAATCGAATTTGATGCAGTTCGGTTGGATCATGTTTCCAAAACATAATCGGGTGCAATTATAATAAAATATTTTCAACCTTCATTTCTTTTCCCGAAAGAAGCAAAAGAGGAAAAACATGCTGGAAATACTGATTTACCAAGGGTCGAATGAGAGTGAGGAAGGGAAATGATGTGTTAGCCTTTATTGTTAGGGTGTTGGAATATAAGAGTAAGGAGGTCTTGCTGCAATTGTAGTATGAGGAAATATTGTGTAAAATTGGCCAATATTCGGTGGAGTTCAGAAGAATGAGAGGTGATCGCATTGAAATGTATAAAATTCTTAGACGGCTTGACAGGGTAGATGCTGAGAGTCTGATTCCCCTGGCTGGAGATTCAAGAACTTGAGCTCATAGTCTCAAGATAAGGGGTCGGCCATTTCGGACCGACATGAGGAAACATTTCCTCACTCAAAGGATTGTGAATCTTTGGAATTCTCTACACCCCAGAGGGCTGTGGATGCTCAGTCGTTGAGTTATATTCAAAGCTGAGATCGATAGATTTTTGGACTCGAGGGGAATCAAGGGATATGTGGATCGGGCGGGAAAGTGGAGATGAGATCAAAGATCAGCCATGATCTTCTTGAATGGCCGACCAGGCTCGATGGGCCATATGGCCTATTCTGCATCTATTTCTTATGTTCTTATGTGGAGAACTTTATTTCCAAGTGTGCTGGCGACAGTAATTTAGGTAGCACAGTAAACATTGGAGATGGGAGCAGGAAGTTGCAAAGGGATATTGATAGATTAAGTGAGTGGGTGAAACTGTGGCAGGTGGAATTCAACGTGAGGAAGTGCGAGGTCATCCCTTTGGACCATAAAACGATAGATCAGTGTATTTTCTAAATGGCAAGAAGCTAGGAACATGGATCCTACAGTGCACGCAGTCACCCAAGACTGATCCCAGACTGCACCCAGGAATAATACAGTGCACGCAGTCAACCCAGACTGATCCCAGACTGCACCCAGGGATCCCAGAGTGCACGCAGTCTACCCAGACTGATCACAGACTGCACACAGGGATCCGAAAATGCACCCAGTCACCCCAGACTGATCCAAGACTGCACCCAGGGATTCCAGAGTGCACCCAGTCACGCCAGACTGATCCCAGACAGCACCCTGGAATTCAACAGTTCACACAGTCACTCCTGACTGAACCCAGACTGCACCCAGGGATCGTACAATGCACGCAGTCTCCCCAGACTGATCCCAGACTGCACCCAGGGATCCGACAGTGCACTCAGTAACCACAGACTGATCCCAGACTGCACCCAGGGATCGGACAGTGCACGCAGTCATCCCAGACTGATCCCAGACTGCACCCAGTGATCCCACAGTGCACGCAGTCACCACAGACTGATCCCAGACTGCACCCATGAATCCTACAGTGCAGGCAGCCACCCCAGACTGAACCCAGACTGCACCCAGGGATCCCAGAGTGCACGCAATCACCCCAGACTGACCCCAGACTGCACCCAGGGATCCCAGAGTGCACCAAGTCATCCCAGACTGATCCCAGACTGCAGCCAGAAAATCTACAGTGCACGCGGTGACCCCAGACTGATCCCAGTCTGCACCCAGGAAACCTACAGTGCACGCAGTCACCCCAGACTGATCCCAGACTGCACCCAGGAATAATACAGTGCACGCAGTCACCCAAGACTGATCCCAGACGGCACCCAGGAATAATACAGTGCACGCATTAACCCCTAACTGATCCCAGACAGCACCCAGTCACCCCAGACTGATCCCGGACTGCACTCAGGGATCCTGCAGTGCACACAGTCACCCCAGACTGATCCCAGACTGCACCCAGTAATCCTACATGCACCCAGTCATCCCAGACTGATCCCAGACTGCACCCAGGGATCCAACAGTGCACGCATTAACCCCAGACTGATCACAGACTACACGCAGGGAGCCGACAGTGCACGCAGTCACCCCAGACTGATCCCGGACTGCACCCAGTGATCCTACATTGAACGCAGTCACGCCAGACTGCAGACAGGAATCCTGCAGTGCACGCAGTCATCCCAGACTGATACCAGACTGCACCCAGGAATCCTAAAGTGCACGCAGTCACCCCAGACTGATCCCAGACTGCACCCAGGGATCCTGCAGTGCACGCAATCACCAAAGACTGACCCCAGACTGCACCCAGGGATCCTGCAGTGCACGCAATCAAAACAGACTGATCCCAGACTGCAGCCACGGATCCCGGAGTGCACCAAGTCATCCCAGACTGATCCCAGACTGCAACCAGGAAATCTACAGTGCACGCAGTCAACCCAGCCTGATCCCAGACTGCACCCAGGATTCCTACAGTGCACGCAGTCACCCCAGACTGATCCCAGACTGCACCCAGTGATCCTACATTGAACGCAGTCACCCCAGACTGCAGACAGGAAACCTGCAGTGCACACAGTCATCCCAGACTGATCCCAGACTGCATCCAGGAATGCTACATTGCACGCAGTCACCCCAGACATATCCCAGACTGCACCCAGGTATCCCAGAGTGCACCCAGTCACCCCAGACTGATCCCACGCTGCACCCAGGGATCCCAGAATGCACCCAGTCACCCCAGACTGTTCACAGACTGCACCCAGGGATCCTGCAGTGCACGAAGTCATCCCAGATTGATCCCAGACTGCACCCAGGGATCGTACAGTGCAAGCAGTCACCCCAGACGAATCCTAGACTGCATCCAGGGATCCAAATGTGCACGCATTAACGCCTAACTGATCCCAGACAGCACCCAGTCAACCCAGACTGATCCCAGACTGCACTCAGGGATCCTGCAGTGCACACAGTCACCCCAGACTGATCCCAGACTGCACCCAGTAATCCTACATGCACCAAGTCATCTCAGACTGATCCCAGACTGCACCCAGGAATCCAACAGTGCACGCATTAAACCCAGACTGATCCCAGACTACACCCAGGGAGCCGACAGTGCACGCAGTCACCCCAGACTGATCCCAGACTGCACCCAGTGATCCTACATTGAACGCAGTCACCCCAGACTGCAGACAGTAATCCTGCAGTGCACGCAGTCATCCCAGACTGATCCTAGACTGCAGCCAGGAATGCTACAGTGCACGCAGTCACCCCAGACTGATCCCAGACTGCACCCAGGGATCCTACAGTGCACGCAGTCAACCCAGACTGATCCCAGACTGAACCCAGGGATCCTACAGTGCACGCAGTCACCCCAGACTGCACCCAGGGATCCGACAGTGCACGCAGAAACCCCAGACTGATCCCAGACTGAACCGAGGAATCCTACAATGCACGCAATCACCCCACACTGATCCCAGACTGCACCCAGGAATCCACCAGGGCACGCAGTCACCCAAGACAGAACCCAGATGGCACCCATGGATACTACAGTGCACGCAGTCACCCCAGACTGATCCCAGACTGCATCCAGGAATCCAACGGGGCACGCAGTCACCCCAGACAGATCCCAGACTGCACCCAGGGATCCGACATTGCATGCAGTCACCCCAGACAGATCCCAGACTGCACCCAGGAATCTAACAGTGCATGCAGTCACCCCAGACTGATCCCAGACTGCAGCCAAGGATCCGACAGTGCTCGCAGTCACCCCAGACTGATCCCAGACAGCACCCAGGGATTGGACAGTGCACGCAGTCACCCCAGACTGATCCCAGACTGCAACCAGGAATCCTACAGTGCACGCAGTCACCGCAGACTGATCCCAGACTGCACCCAGGGATCCTGCAGTGCACGCAATCACCACCGACTGAGCCCAGACTACACCCAGGGATCCTGCCGTGCACGCAGTCACCACAGACTGATCCCAGACTGCAGCCACCGATCCCGGAGTGCACCAAGACATCCCAGACTGATCCCAGACTGCAACCAGGAAATCTACAGTGCACGCAGTCAACCCAGCCTGATCCCAGACTGCACCCAGGATTCCTACAGTGCATGCAGTCACCCCAGACTTATCCCAGACTGCACCCAGGGATCCCAGAGTGCACCCAGTCACCCCAGACTGATCCCAGAATGCACCCAGGGATCCCAGAATGCACCCAGTCACCCCAGACTGTTCACAGACTGCACCCAGGGATCCTGCAGTGCACGAAGTCACCCCCGATTGATACCAGACTGCACCCAGGGATCGTACAGTGCACGCAGTCACCCCAGACGAATCCTAGACTGCATCCAGGGATCCAAATGTGCAAGCATTAACCCCAAACTGATCCCAGACAGCACCCAGTCAACCCAGACTGATCCCAGTCTGCACTCAGAGATCCTGCAGTGCACACAGTCACCACAGACTGATCCCAGACTGCACCGAGGAATCCAACAGTGCACGCATTAACCCCAGACTGATCACAGACTGCACTCAGGGAGCCGACAATGCACGCAGTCACCCCAGACTGATCCCAGACTGCACCCAGTGATCCTACATTGAACGCAGTCACCCCAGACTGCAGACAGGAATCCTGCAGTGCACGCAGTCATCCCAGACTGATCCCAGACAGCACCCATGAATGCTGCAGTGCACGCAGTCACCCCAGACTTATCCCAGACTGCACCCAGGGATCCTACAGTGCACGCAGTCAACCCAGACTGATCCCAGACTGAACCCAGGGATCCTACAGTGCACGCAGTCACCCGAGATTGATCCCAGACTGCACCCAGCGACCCGACAGTGCACGCAGTCACCCCAGACTGATCCCAGACTGAAGCGAGGGATCCTACAGTGCACGCAAT
The DNA here is from genome assembly GCF_035084215.1 of Heptranchias perlo. NCBI lineage: Eukaryota > Metazoa > Chordata > Chondrichthyes > Hexanchiformes > Hexanchidae > Heptranchias > Heptranchias perlo. The sequence continues at coordinate 657,470 of NW_027139088.1, read as the reverse complement.
CACCCCACACTGATCCCAGACTGCACCCAGGAATCCACCAGAGTACGCAGTCACCCAAGACAGAACCCAGACGGCACCCAGGGATACTACAGTGCACGCAGTCACCCCAGACTGATCCCAGACTGCACCCAGGAATCCAACGGGGCACGCAGTCACCCCAGACAGATCCCAGACTGCACCCAGGGATCCGACATTGCATGCAGTCACCCCAGACTGATCGCAGACTGCACCCAGAATCCAACAGGGCACGCAGTCACCCCAGACAGATCCCAGACTGCACCCAGGGATCCGACAGTGCATGCAGTCACCCCAGTCTGGTCCCAGACTGCAAACAGGAATCCGACAGTGCAAGCATTCACCCCAGACTGATCCAAGACTGCACCCAGGATACTGCAGTGCACGCAGTCACCCCAGACTGATCCCAGACTGCACCCAGGAATCCGACATTGCACGCAGTCACCACAGACTGATCCCAGACTGCACCCAGGAATCATACAGTGCATCCAGTCACCCCAGACTGATCCCAGACTGCACCCACGTATCCAACAATGCAGCCAGTCACACTAGACTGAATCCAGACTGCACCCAGGAAATCTACAGTGCACACAGTCACACCAGACTGATCCCACACTGCACCCAGGGAGGCTACAGTGCACGCAGTCACCCCAGACTGATCCCAGACTGCACCCAGGAATCCTGCAGTGCGCGCAGTCAACGCAGACTGAACCCAGACTGCAGCCAACGATCCGACAGTGCTCGCAGTCACCCCAGACTGATCCCAGACTGCACCCAGGGATTGGACAGTGCACGCAGTCACCCCAGACTGATCCCAGACTGCAACCAGGAATCCTACAGTGCACGCAGTCACCCCAGACTGATCCCAGACTGCACCCAGGGATCCTGCAGTGCACGCAATCACCACAGACTGACACCAGACTGCACCCAGGGATCCTGCAGTGCACGCAGTCATCACAGACTGATCCCAGACTGCACCCACGGATCCCGGAGTGCACCAAGTCATCCCAGACTGATCCCAGACTGCAGCCAGGAAATCTGCAGTGCACGCGGTGAACCCAGACTGATCCCAGACTGCAACCAGGAAATCTACATTGCACGCAGTCACCCCAGACTTATCCCAGACGGAACCCAGGGATCCCAGAGTGCACACAGTCACCCCAGACTGATCCCACACTGCACCCAGGGATCCCAGAATGCACCCAGTCACCCCAGACTGTTCACAGACTGCACCCAGGGATCCTGCAGTGCACGAAGTCACCCCAGATTGATCCCAGACTGCACCCAGGGATCGTACAGTGCACGCAGTCACCCAAGACGAAACCTAGACTGCATCCAGGGATCCAAATGTGCACGCATTAACCACTAACTGATCACAGACAGCACCCAGTCAACCCAGACTGATGCCAGACTGCACTCAGGGATCCTGCAGTGCACACAGTCACCCCAGACTGATCCCAGACTGCACCCAGTAAACCTACATGCACCCAGTCATCACAGACTGATCCCAGACTGCACCCAGGAATCCAACAGTGCACGCATTAACCCCAGACTGATCCCAGACTGCACCCAGGGAGCCGACAGTGCACGCAGTCACCCCAGACTGATCCCAGACTGCACCCAGTGATCCTACATTGAACGCAGTCACCCGAGACTGCAGACAGGAAAACTGCAGTGCACGCAGTCATCCCAGACTGATCCCAGACTGCACCCAGGAATGCTACAGTGCACGCAGTCACCCCAGACTGATCCCAGACTGCACCCAGGGATCCTACAGTGCACGCAGTCAACCCAGACTGATCCCAGACTGCACCCAGGAATCCAACGGGGCACGCAGTCACCCCAGACAGATCCCAGACTGCACCCAGGGATCCGACATTGCATGCAGTCACCCCAGACTGATCGCAGACTGCACCCAGAATCCAACAGGGCACGCAGTCACCCCAGACAGATCCCAGACTGCACCCAGGGATCCGACAGTGCATGCAGTCACCCCAGTCTGGTCCCAGACTGCAAACAGGAATCCGACAGTGCAAGCATTCACCCCAGACTGATCCAAGACTGCACCCAGGATACTGCAGTGCACGCAGTCACCCCAGACTGATCCCAGACTGCACCCAGGAATCCGACATTGCACGCAGTCACCACAGACTGATCCCAGACTGCACCCAGGAATCATACAGTGCATCCAGTCACCCCAGACTGATCCCAGACTGCACCCACGTATCCAACAATGCAGCCAGTCACACTAGACTGAATCCAGACTGCACCCAGGAAATCTACAGTGCACACAGTCACACCAGACTGATCCCACACTGCACCCAGGGAGGCTACAGTGCACGCAGTCACCCCAGACTGATCCCAGACTGCACCCAGGAATCCTGCAGTGCGCGCAGTCAACGCAGACTGAACCCAGACTGCACCCAGGGATTGGACAGTGCACGCAGTCACCCCAGACTGATCCCAGACTGCAACCAGGAATCCTACAGTGCACGCAGTCACCCCAGACTGATCCCAGACTGCACCCAGGGATCCTGCAGTGCACGCAATCACCACAGACTGACACCAGACTGCACCCAGGGATCCTGCAGTGCACGCAGTCATCACAGACTGATCCCAGACTGCACCCACGGATCCCGGAGTGCACCAAGTCATCCCAGACTGATCCCAGACTGCAGCCAGGAAATCTGCAGTGCACGCGGTGAACCCAGACTGATCCCAGACTGCAACCAGGAAATCTACATTGCACGCAGTCACCCCAGACTTATCCCAGACGGAACCCAGGGATCCCAGAGTGCACACAGTCACCCCAGACTGATCCCACACTGCACCCAGGGATCCCAGAATGCACGCAGTCACCCCAGACTGTTCACAGACTGCACCCAGGGATCCTGCAGTGCACGAAGTCACCCCAGATTGATCCCAGACTGCACCCAGGGATCGTACAGTGCACGCAGTCACCCAAGACGAAACCTAGACTGCATCCAGGGATCCAAATGTGCACGCATTAACCACTAACTGATCACAGACAGCACCCAGTCAACCCAGACTGATGCCAGACTGCACTCAGGGATCCTGCAGTGCACACAGTCACCCCAGACTGATCCCAGACTGCACCCAGTAAACCTACATGCACCCAGTCATCACAGACTGATCCCAGACTGCACCCAGTAATCCAACAGTGCACGCATTAACCCCAGACTGATCCCAGACTGCACCCAGGGAGCCGACAGTGCACGCAGTCACCCCAGACTGATCCCAGACTGCACCCAGTGATCCTACATTGAACGCAGTCACCCCAGACTGCAGACAGGAAAACTGCAGTGCACGCAGTCATCCCAGACTGATCCCAGACTGCACCCAGGAATGCTACAGTGCACGCAGTCACCCCAGACTGATCCCAGACTGCACCCAGGGATCCTACAGTGCACGCAGTCAACCCAGACTGATCCCAGACTGAACCCATGGATCCTACAGTGCACGCAGTCACCCGAGATTGATCCCAGACTGCACCCAGGGATCCGACAGTGCACGCAGTCACCCCAGACTGATCCCAGACTGAAGCGAGGGATCCTACAGTGCACGCAATCACCCCACACTGATCCCAGACTGCACCCAGGAATCCAACGGGGCACGCAGTCACCCGAGACAGATCCCAGACTGCACCCAGGGATCCTGCATTGCACGCAGTCACCACAGACTGATCCCAGACTGCACCCACGGATCCCGGAGTGCACCAAGTCATCCCAGACTGATCCCAGACTGCAGCCAGGAAATCTACAGTGCACGCGGTGACCCCAGACTGATCCCAGTCTGCAAACAGGAAACCTATAGTGCACGCAGTCACTCCAGACTGATCCCAGACTGCACCCAGGGATCCTGCAGTGCACGCAGTCACCACAGACTGATCCCAGACTGCACCCACGGATCCCGGAGTGCACCAAGTCATCCCAGACTGATCCCAGACTGCAGCCAGGAAATCTACAGTGCACGCGGTGAACCCAGACTGATCCCTGACTGCAACCAGGAAATCTACAGTGCACGCAGTCAACCCGGCCTGATCCCAGACTGCACCTAGGATTCATACAGTGCACGCAGTACCCCCAGACTGATCCCAGACTGCACCCAGGGATCCTACAGTGCACGCAGTCACCCCAGACTTATCCCAGACGGAACCCAGGGATCCCAGAGTGCACACAGTCACCCCAGACTGATCCCACACTGCACCCAGGGATCCCAGAATGCACCCAGTCACCCCAGACTGTTCACAGACTGCACCCAGGGATCCTGCAGTGCACGAAGTCACCCCAGATTGATCCCAGACTGCACCCAGGGATCGTACAGTGCACGCAGTCACCCAAGAAGAATCCTAGACTGCACCCAGGGATCCAAATCTGCACGCATTAACCACTAACTGATCACAGACAGCACCGAGTCAACCCAGACTGATCCCAGACTGCACTCAGGGATCCTGCAGTGCACACAGTCACCCCAGACTGATCCCAGACTGCACCCAGTAATCCTACATGCACCAGTCATCACAGACTGATCCCAGACTGCACCCAGGAATCCAACAGTGCACGCATTAACCCCAGACTGATCCCAGACTGCACCCAGGGAGCCGACAGTGCACGCAGTCACCCCAGACTGATCCCAGACTGCACCCAGTGATCCTGCATTGAACGCAGTCACCCCAGACTGCAGACAGGAAACCTGCAGTGCACGCAGTCATCCCAGACTGATCCCAGACTGCACCCAGGGATCCTACAGTGCACGCAGTCAACCCAGACTGAACCCAGACTGAACCCATGGATCCTACAGTGTACGCAGTCACCCGAGATTGATCCCAGACTGCACCCAGGGATCCGACAGTGCACGCAGTCACCCCAGACTGATCCCAGACTGAAGCGAGGGATCCTACAGTGCACGCAATCACCCCACACTGATCCCAGACTGCACCCAGGAATCCAACGGGGCACGCCGTCACCCGAGACAGATCCCAGACTGCACCCAGGGATCCGAAATTGCATGCAGTCACCCCAGACTGATCGCAGACTGCACCCAGGAATCCAACAGGGCACGCAGTCACCCCAGACAGATCCCAGACTGCACCCAGGGATCCGACAGTGATTGCAGTCAACCCAGTCTGGTCCCAGACTGCACCCAGGAATCCGACAGTGCATGCAGTCACCCCAGACTGATCCCAGACTGCACCCAGGATTCTTCAGTGCACGCAGTCACCCCAGACTGATCCCAGACTGCACCCAGGAATCCGACATTGCACGCAGTCACCACAGACTGATCCCAGACTGCACCCAGGAATCATACAGTGCACCCAGTCACCCCAGACTGATCCCAGACTGCACCCACGTATCCAACAATGCAGCCAGTCACACTAGACTGATTCCAGACTGCACCCAGGAAATCTACAGTGCACACAGTCACACCAGACTGATCCCACACTGCACCCAGGGAGGCTACAGTGCACGCAGTCACCCCAGACTGATCCCAGACTGCACCCAGGAATCCTGCAGTGCGCGCAGTCAACGCAGACTGATCCCAGACTGCAGCCAACGATCCGACAGTGCTCGCAGTCACCCCAGACTGATCCCAGACTGCACCCAGGGATTGGACAGTGCACGCAGTCACCCCAGACTGATCCCAGACTGCAACCAGGAATCTTACAGTGCACGCAGTCACCCCAGACTGATCCCAGACTGCACCCAGGGATCCTGCAGTGCACGCAATCACCACAGACTGACCCCAGACTGCACCCAGGGATCCTGCAGTGCACGCAGTCACCACAGACTGATCCCAGACTGCACCCAGGGATCCCAGAATGCACCCAGTCACCCCGGACTGTTCGCAGACTGCACCCTGGCATCCTGCAGTGCACGCAGTCACCCCAGACTGATCCCAGACTGCACCCAGGAATCATACAGTGCACCCAGTCACCCCAGACTGATCCCAGACTGCACCCACCTATCCAACAATGCAGCCAGTCACACTAGACTGATTCCAGACTGCACCCAGGAAATCTACAGTGCACACAGTCACACCAGACTGATCCCACACTGCACTCAGGGAGGCTACAGTGCACGCAGTCACCCCAGACTGATCCCAGACTGCACCCAGGAATCCTGCAGTGCGCGCAGTCAACGCAGACTGATCCCAGACTGCAGCCAACGATCCGACAGTGCTCGCAGTCACCCCAGACTGATCCCAGACTGCACCCAGGGATTGGACAGTGCACGCAGTCACCCCAGACTGATCCCAGACTGCAACCAGAAATCTTACAGTGCACGCAGTCACCCCAGACTGATCCCAGACTGCACCCAGGGATCCTGCAGTGCACGCAATCACCACAGACTGACCCCAGACTGCACCCAGGGATCCTGCAGTGCACGCAGTCACCACAGACTGATCCCAGACTGCACCCAGGGATCCCAGAATGCACCCAGTCACCCCGGACTGTTCGCAGACTGCACCCTGGCATCCTGCAGTGCACGCAGTCACCCCAGACTGATCCCAGACTGCACCCAGGGATCGTACAGTGCAAGCAGTCACCCCAGACTGATCCCAGACTGCACCCAGGTATCCCAATGTGCACGCATTCACCCCTAACTAATCCCAGACTGCACCCAGTCAACCCAGACTGATCCCAGACTGCACCCTGGGATCCTGCAGTGCACACAGTCACCCCAGACTGATCCCAGACTGCACCCAGGTATCCCAATGTGCACGCATTCACCCCTAACTAATCCCAGACTGCACCCAGTCATCCCAGACTGATCCCAGACTGCACCCAGGAATCCAACAGTGCACGCATTAATACCAGACTGATCCCAGACTACACCCAGGGAGCAGATAGTGCAAGCAGTCACCCCAGACTGATCCCAGACTGCACTCAGTGATCCGACATTGAACGCAGTCACCCCAGACTGCACACAGGAATCCTGCAGTGCACGCAGTCACCCCAGACTGATCCCAGGCTGCACCCAGGGATCCTACAGTGCACGCATCACCCCAGACTGATCCCAGGCTGCACCCAGGGATCCGACAGTGCACGCAGTCGCCCCAGACTGATCCCAGACTGAACCCAGGGATCCTACAGTGCACGCAGTTACCCCAGACTGATCCCAGACTGCACCCAGGGATCCGACAGTGCACGCAGTCACCCCAGACTGATCCCAGACTGCACATAGGGATCTTCCATTGCACGCAGTCACCCCAGACTGATCCCAAACTGCACCCAAGAATCCTACAGTGCATGCAGTCACCATAGTCTGGTTCCAGACTGCACCCAGGAATCCGACAGTGCATGCAGTCACCCAAGACTGATCCCAGACGACACCCAGGGAGCCGACAGTGCACGCAGTCACCGCAGACTGATCCCAGACTGCACCCAGTGATCTGACATTGAACGCAGTCACCCCCGACTGATTCCAGACTGCACCCAGGAAATCTACAGTGCACGCAGTCAACCCAGACTGATCCCAGACTGCACCCAGGGATCCTACAGTGCAAGCAGTCACCCCAGACTGATCCCAGACTGCAGCCAGGAGTCCGACATTGCAAGCAGTCACCCCAGACTGATCCCAGACTGCACCCAGGGATCCCACAGTGCACGCAGTCACCCCAGACTGATCCCAGACTGCACCCTGGGTTACGACAGTGCACCCAGTCACCCCAGACTGAGCCCAGACTGCACACAGGGATCCTAGAGTGCACGCAGTCACCCCAGACAGATCCCAGACTGCACCCAGATATCCTGCAGTGCACGCAGTCACCCCAGACTGATCCCAGACTGCACCCAGGTAATCTCTGGTCCACACAGTCACCCCAGACTGATCCCAGACTGCAGCCAGTGAGCCTACAGTGCACGCAGTCACCCCAGACAGATTCTAGACTGCAACAAGGAATCCTGCAGTGCACGCAGTCACCCCAGACTGATCCCAGACTGCACCCAGGGATCCGACAGTGCACCCAGTCACCTCAGACTGATCCCAGACTGCACCCAGCAAACCGACATGCACCCAGTCACCGCAGTCTGATCCCAGACTGCACACAGGAATCCTACAGTGCACGCAGTCACCCCAGACTGATCCCAGACTGCACCCAGAGATCCTACAGAGCACGCAGTCAGCCCAGGCTGCACCCAGGAATCCTGCAGTGCACGCAGTAACCCCAGACTGTTCCCAGACTGCACCCAGGTATCCCAATGTGCACGCATTCACCCCTAACTAATCCCAGACTGCACCCAGTCATCCCCGACTGATCCCAGACTGCACCCAGGAATCCTACAGAGCACGCAGTCACCCCAGACTGATCCCAGACTGGATCCAGGGATCCCAGAGTGCTCCCAGTCACGCCAGACTGATCCCAGACTGCACCCTGGAATTCTACAGTGCACGCAGTCACCCCAGACTGATCCCAGACTGCACCCAGGAATTCTACAGTGCAGGCAGTCACCCCAGACTGATCCCAGACTGCACCCAGGGATCGTACAGTGCACGCAGTCACCCCAAACTGATCCCAGACTTCACCCAGGGATCCTAAAATGCACCCAGTCACCCCAGACTGATCCCAGACTGCACCCAGGAATCCAACAGTGTAAGCAGTCACCCCAGACTGATCCCAGACTGCACCCAGGGAACCTACATTGCACCCATTCATCACAGACTGATCGCAGACTGCACACAGGGATCCCAGAGTGCACCCAGTCACCCCAGACTGATCCCAGACTGCACCCAGCGATCCTACAGTGCACTCAGTCACCCCAGACTGATCCCAGACTGCACACAGGAATCCTGCAGTGCACGCAGTCACCCCAGACTTATCCCAGTCTGCAGCCAGCGATCCTACAGTGCACTCAGTCACCCCAGACTGATCCCAGGCTGCACCCAGGGATCCCAGAGTGCACCCAGGGATCCCAGATTGCACCCAGTCACACCAGACTGATCCCAGACTGCACCCTGGGATCGTACATTGCACGCAGTCACCCCAGACAGATTCCAGAGTGCACCCAGGAATCTAACAGTGCATGCAGTCACCCCAGACTGATCGCAGACTGCACCCAGGGATCCCAGAGTGCACCCAGTCAACCCAGACTGATCCCAGACTGCACCCAGCGATCCGACAGTTCACTCAGTCACCCCAGACTGATACCAGACTACACCCAGGGATACTACAGTGTACCCAGTCACCCCAGACTGATCGCTGACTGCACCCAGGGATCCCAGAGTGCACCCAGTCACACCGGACTGATCCCAGACTGCACCCAGTGATCGTACAGTGCACGCAGTCACCCCAGGCACATTCGAGACTGCACCCAGGAATGTAACAGTGCATGCAGTCACCCCAGACTGATCGCAAACTGCACCCAGGGATCCCATAGTGCACCCAGTCAACCCAGACTGATCCCAGACTGCATCCAGCGATCCTACAGTGCACTCAGTCACCCCAGACTGATCCCAGACTGCACCCAGGGATCCTACAGTGTACCCAGTCACCTCAGACTGATCGCAGACTGCACGCAGGGATCCCAGAGTGCACCCAGTCACACCAGACTGATCCCAGACTGCACCCAGGGATCGTACAGTGCACGCAGTCACCCCTGACAGATTCCAGACGGCACCCAGGAATCTAACAGTGCATGCAGTCACCCCACACTGATCCCAGACTGCACCCAGGGATCCTACAGTGCACGCAGTCACCCCAGACTGATCCCAGACGACACCCAGGGAGCCGACAGTGAACGCAGTCAAACCAGACTGATCCCAGACTGCACCCAGTGATCCTACATTGAACGCAGTCACCCCCGACTGATACCAGACTGCAGCCAGGAAATCTACAGTGCACGCGGTGACCCCAGACTGATCCCAGTCTGCAAACAGGAAACCTATAGTGCACGCAGTCACTCCAGACTGATCCCAGACTGCACCCAGGGATCCTGCAGTGCACGCAGTCACCACAGACTGATCCCAGACTGCACCCACGGATCCCGGAGTGCACCAAGTCATCCCAGACTGATCCCAGACTGCAGCCAGGAAATCTACAGTACACGCGGTGAACCCAGACTGATCCCTGACTGCAACCAGGAAATCTACAGTGCACGCAGTCAACCCGGCCTGATCCCAGACTGCACCCAGGATTCATACAGTGCACGCAGTACCCCCAGACTGATCCCAGACTGAACCCAGGGATCCTACAGTGCACGCAGTCACCCCAGACTTATCCCAGACGGAACCCAGGGATCCCAGAGTGCACACAGTCACCCCAGACTGATCCCACACTGCACCCAGGGATCCCAGAATGCACCCAGTCACCCCAGACTGTTCACAGACTGCACCCAGGGATCCTGCAGTGCAAGAAGTCACCCCAGATTGATCCCAGACTGCACCCAGGGATCGTACAGTGCACGCAGTCACCCAAGAAGAATCCTAGACTGCACCCAGGGATCCAAATGTGCACGCATTAACCACTAACTGATCACAGACAGCACCGAGTCAACCCAGACTGATCCCAGACTGCACTCAGGGATCCTGCAGTGCACACAGTCACCCCAGACTGATCCCAGACTGCACCCAGTAATCCTACATGCACCCAGTCATCACAGACTGATCCCAGACTGCACCCAGGAATCCAACAGTGCACGCATTAACCGCAGACTGATCCCAGACTGCACCCAGGGAGCCGACAGTGCACGCAGTCACCCCAGACTGATCCCAGACTGCACCCAGTGATCCTGCATTGAACGCAGTCACCCCAGACTGCAGACAGGAAACCTGCAGTGCACGCAGTCATCCCAGACTGATCCCAGACTGCACCCAGGAATGCTACAGTGCACGCAGTCACCCCAGACTGATCCCAGACTGCACCCAGGGATCCTACAGTGCACGCAGTCAACCCAGACTGATCCCAGACTGAACCCATGGATCCGACAGTGGACGCAGTCACCCGAGATTGATCCCAGACTGCACCCAGGGATCCGATAGTGCACGCAGTCACCCCAGACTGATCCCAGACTGAAGCGAGGGATCCTACAGTGCACGCAATCACCCCACACTGATCCCAGACTGCACCCAGGAATCCAACGGGGCACGCCGTCACCCGAGACAGATCCCAGACTGCAACCAGGGTTCCGAAATTGCATGCAGTCACCCCAGACTGATCGCAGACTGCACCCAGGAATCCAACAGGGCACGCAGTCACCCCAGACAGATCCCAGACTGCACCCAGGGATCCGACAGTGATTGCAGTCACCCCAGTCTGGTCCCAGACTGAACCCAGGAATCCGACAGTGCATGCAGTCACCCCAGACTGATCCCAGACTGCACCCAGGAATCCGACATTGCACGCAGTCACCACAGACTGATCCCAGACTGCACCCAGGAATCATACAGTGCACCCAGTCACCCCAGACTGATCCCAGACTGCACCCACGTATCCAACAATGCAGCCAGTCACACTAGACTGATTCCAGACTGCACCCAGGAAATCTACAGTGCACACAGTCACACCAGACTGATCCCACACTGCACCCAGGGAGGCTACAGTGCACGCAGTCACCCCAGACTGATCCCAGACTGCACCCAGGAATCCTGCAGTGCGCGCAGTCAACGCAGACTGATCCCAGACTGCAGCCAACGATCCGACAGTGCTCGCAGTCACCCCAGACTGATCCCAGACTGCACCCAGGGATTGGACAGTGCACGCAGTCACCCCAGACTGATCCCAGACTGCAACCAGGAATCTTACAGTGCACGCAGTCACCCCAGACTGATCCCAGACTGCACCCAGGGATCCTGCAGTGCACGCAATCACCACAGACTGACCCCAGACTGCACCCAGGGATCCTGCAGTGCACGCAGTCACCACAGACTGATCCCAGACTGCACCCAGGGATCCCAGAATGCACCCAGTCACCCCGGACTGTTCGCAGACTGCACCCTGGCATCCTGCAGTGCACGCAGTCACCCCAGACTGATCCCAGACTGCACCCAGGGATCGTACAGTGCAAGCAGTCACCCCAGACTGATCCCAGACTGCACCCAGGTATCCCAATGTGCACGCATTCACCCCTAACTAATCCCAGACTGCACCCAGTCAACCCAGACTGATCCCAGACTGCACCCTGGGATCCTGCAGTGCACACAGTCACCCCAGACTGATCCCAGACTGCACCCAGGTATCCCAATGTGCACGCATTCACCCCTAACTAATCCCAGACTGCACCCAGTCATCCCAGACTGATCCCAGACTGCACCCAGGAATCCAACAGTGCACGCATTAATACCAGACTGATCCCAGACGACACCCAGGGAGCAGATAGTGCAAGCAGTCACCCGAGATTGATCCCAGACTGCACTCAGTGATCCGACATTGAACGCAGTCACCCCAGACTGCACACAGGAATCCTGCAGTGCAGGCAGTCACCCCAGACTGATCCCAGGCTGCACCCAGGGATCCTACAGTGCACGCATCACCCCAGACTGATCCCAGGCTGCACCCAGGGATCCGACAGTGCACGCAGTCGCCCCAGACTGATCCCAGTCTAAACCCAGGGATCCTACAGTGCACGCAGTTACCCCAGACTGATCCCAGACTGCACCCAGGGATCCGACAGTGCACGCAGTCACCCCAGACTGATCCCAGACTGCACATAGGGATCTTCCATTGCACGCAGTCACCCCAGACTGATCCCAAAATGCACCCAGGAATCTAACAGTGCATGCAGTCACCCCAGACTGATCCCAGACAGCACCCAGGGATCCTACAGTGCATGCAGTCACCATAGTCTGGTTCCAGACTGCACCCAGGAATCCGACAGTGCATGCAGTCACCCAAGACTGATCCCAGACGACACCCAGGGAGCCGACAGTGCACGCAGTCACCGCAGACTTATCCCAGACTGCACCCAGTGATCTGACATTGAACGCAGTCACCCCCGACTGATTCCAGACTGCACCCAGGAAATCTACAGTGCACGCAGTCAACCCAGACTGATCCTAGACTGCACCCAGGGATCCCACAGTGCACGCAGGCACCCCAGACTGATCCCAGACTGCACCCTGGGTTACGACAGTGCACCCAGTCACCCCAGACTGAGGCCAGACTGCACACAGGGATCCTACAGTGCACGCAGTAACCCCAGACAGATCCCAGACTGCACCCAGATATCCTGCAGTGCACGCAGTCACCCCAGACTGATCCCAGACTGCACCCAGGTAATCTCTGGTCCACACAGTCACCCCAGACTGATCCCAGACTGCAGCCAGTGAGCCTACAGTGCACGCAGTCACCCCAGACAGATTCTAGACTGCAACAAGGAATCCGGCAGTGCACGCAGTCACCCCAGACTGATCCCAGACTGCACACAGGGATCCGACAGTGCACCCAGTCACCTCAGACTGATCCCAGACTGCACCCAGCAAACCGACATGCACCCAGTCACCCCAGTCTGATCCCAGACTGCACACAGGAATCCTACAGTGCACGCAGTCACCCCAGACTGATCCCAGACTGCACCCAGAGATCCTACAGAGCACGCAGTCAGCCCAGGCTGCACCCAGGAATCCTGCAGTGCACGCAGTAACCCCAGACTGTTCCCAGACTGCACCCAGGTATCCCAATGTGCACGCATTCACCCCTAACTAATCCCAGACTGCACCCAGTCATCCCCGACTGATCCCAGACTGCACCCAGGAATCCTACAGAGCACGCAGTCACCCCAGACTGATCCCAGACTGGATCCAGGGATCCCAGAGTGCTCCCAGTCACGCCAGACTGATCCCAGACTGCACCCTGGAATTCTACAGTGCACGCAGTCACCCCAGACTGATCCCAGACTGCACCCAGGAATTCTACAGTGCAGGCAGTCACCCCAGACTGATCCCAGACTGCACCCAGGGATCGTACAGTGCACGCAGTCACCCCAAACTGATCCCAGACTTCACCCAGGGATCCTAAAATGCACCCAGTCACCCCAGACTGATCCCAGACTGCACCCAGGAATCCAACAGTGCAAGCAGTCACCCCAGACTGATCCCAGACTGCACCCAGGGAACCTACATTGCACCCATTCATCACAGACTGATCGCAGACTGCACCCAGGGATCCCAGAGTGCACCCAGTCACCCCAGACTGATCCCAGACTGCACCCAGCGATCCTACAGTGCACTCAGTCACCCCAGACTGATCCCAGACTGCACACAGGAATCCTGCAGTGCACGCAGTCACCCCAGACTGATCCCAGTCTGCAGCCAGCGATCCTACAGTGCACTCAGTCACCCCAGACTGATCCCAGGCTGCACCCAGGGATCCCAGAGTGCACCCAGGGATCCCAGATTGCACCCAGTCACACCAGACTGATCCCAGACTGCACCCAGGGATCGTACATTGCACGCAGTCACCCCAGACAGATTCCAGACTGCACCCAGGAATCTAACAGTGCATGCAGTCACCCCAGACTGATCGCAGACTGCACCCAGGGATCCCAGAGTGCACCCAGTCAACCCAGACTGATCCCAGACTGCACCCAGCGATCCGACAGTTCACTCAGTCACCCCAGACTGATCCCAGACTACACCCAGGGATACTACAGTGTATCCAGTCACCCCAGACTGATCGCTGACTGCACCCAGGGATCCCAGAGTGCACCCAGTCACACCGGACTGATCCCAGACTGCACCCAGGGATCGTACAGTGCACGCAGTCACCCCAGGCACATTCGAGACTGCACCCAGGAATGTAACAGTGCATGCAGTCACCCCAGACTGATCGCAAACTGCACCCAGGGATCCCAGAGTGCACCCAGTCAACCCAGACTGATCCCAGACTGCACCCACCGATCCTACAGTGCACTCAGTCACCCAAGACTGATCCCAGACTGCACCCAGGGATCCTACAGTGTACCCAGTCACCTCAGACTGATCGCAGACTGCACGCAGGGATCCCAGAGTGCACCCAGTCACACCAGACTGATCCCAGACTACACCCAGGGATCGTACAGTGCACGCAGTCACCCCTGACAGATTCCAGACGGCACCCAGGAATCTAACAGTGCATGCAGTCACCCCACACTGATCCCAGACTGCACCCAGGGATCCTACAGTGCACGCAGTCACCCCAGACTGATCCCAGACGACACTCAGGGAGCCGACAGTGAACGCAGTCAACCCAGACTGATCCCAGACTGCACCCAGTGATCCTACATTGAACGCAGTCACCCCCGACTGATACCAGACTGCACCCAGGAAATCTACAGTGCACGCAGTCAACCCAGACTGATCCTAGACTGCACCCAGGGATCCTACAGTGCACGCAGTCACCCCAGACTGATCCCAGACGACACCCATGGAGCCGACAGTGCACGCATTAACCCCAGACTGATCCCAGACTGCACCCAGGGAGCCGACAGTGCACGCAGTCACCCCAGACTGATCCCAGACTGCACCCAGTGATCCGACATTGAACGCAGTCACCCCAGACTGCAGACAGGAAACCTGCAGTGCATGCAGTCACCCAAGACTGATCCCAGACGACACCCAGGGAGCCGACAGTGCACGCAGTCACCGCAGACTGATCCCAGACTGCACCCAGGGATCCTACAGTGCACGCAGTCAACCCAGACTGATCCCAGACTGAACCCATGGATCCTACAGTGTACGCAGTCACCCGAGATTGATCCCAGACTGCACCCAGGGATCCGACAGTGCACGCAGTCACCCCAGACTGATCCCAGACTGCAGCCAGGAGTCCGACATTGCACGCAGTCACCCCAGACTGATCCCAGACTGTACCCAGGAATCCAACGGGGCACGCCGTCACCCGAGACAGATCCCAGACTGCACCCAGGGATCCGAAATTGCATGCAGTCACCCCAGACTGATCGCAGACTGCACCCAGGAATCCAACAGGGCACGCAGTCACCCCAGACAGATCCCAGACTGCGCCCAGGGATCCGACAGTGATTGCAGTCACCCCAGTCTGGTCCCAGACTGCACCCAGGAATCCGACAGTGCATGCAGTCACCCCAGACAGATCCCAGACTGCGCCCAGGGATCCGACAGTGATTGCAGTCACCCCAGTCTGGTCCCAGACTGCACCCAGGAATCCGACAGTGCATGCAGTCACCCCAGACTGATCCCAGACTGCACCCAGGATTCTTCACTGCACGCAGTCAACCCCGACTGATACCAGACTGCACCCAGGAAATCTACAGTGCACGCAGTCAACCCAGACTGATCCTAGACTGCACCCAGGGATCCTACAGTGCACGCAGTCACCCCAGACTGATCCCAGACGACACCCAGGGAGCCGACAGTGAACGCAGTCACCCCAGACTGATCCCAGACTGCACCCAGTGATCCTACATTGAACGCAGTCACCCCCGACTGATCCCAGACTGCACCCAGGAAATCTACAGTGCACGCAGTCAACCCAGACTGATCCTAGACTGCACCCATGTTTCCTACAGTGCACGCAGTCACCCCAGACAGATCCCAGACTGCACCCAGATATCATGCAGTGCAGGCAGTCACCCCAGACTGATCCCAGACTGCACCCAGGAAATCTAAAGTGCACACAGTCACCCCAGACTGATCCCAGACTGCACCCTGTGAGCCTACAGTGCACGCAGTCACCCCAGACTGATCCCAGACTGCAACAAGGAATCCTGCATTGCACGCAGTCACCCCAGACTGATCCCAGACTGCACCCAGGGATCCGACAGTGCACCCAGTCACCCGAGACTGATCCCAGACTGCACCCAGCAATCCGACATGCACCCAGTCACCGCAGACTGATCCCAGACTGCACACAGGAATCCTGCAGTGCACGCAGTTACCCCAGACTGATCCCAGACTGCACCCAGAGATCCGACATTGCACGCAGTCACACCAGACTGCACCCAGGAATCCTGCAGTGCACGCAGTAACCCCAGACTGATCCTGGACTGCACCCAGTGATCCCACAGTGCACGCAGTCTTCCCCGACTGATCCCATACTGCACCGAGGGATCCTACAGTGCATGCAGTCATCCCCGACTGATCCCAGACTGCACCCAGGAATCCTACAGAGCACGCAGTCATCCCAGACTGATCTCAGACGGCACCCAGGAATCCTACAGAGCACGCAGTCACCTCTGAGTGATCCCAGACTGCACCCAGAGATCCTGCAGTGCACGCAGACAACCCAGACTGATCCCAGACTGCACCCAGGGATCACAGAGTGCTCCCAGTCACGCCAGACTGATCCCAGACTGCACCCAGGAATTCTACAGTGCACGCAGTCACCCCAAACTGATCCCAGAACGCACCCAGGGATCCTAAAATGCATCCAGTAACCCCAGACTGATCCCAGACTGCACCCAGGGATCCTAAAATGCACCCAGTCACCCCAGACTGGTCACAGACTGCACCCAGGAATCCGACATTGCACGCAGTCACCCCAGACTGAACCCAGACTGCACCCATGGATTAAACGGTGCACGCAATCACCCCAGACTGATCCCAGACTACACCCATGAATCCTACAGTGCACGCAGTCACCCCAGACTTATCCCAGACTGCACCCAGGAAATCTACAGTGCACGCAGTCACCCCAGACTGATCCCAGACTGCACCCAGGGATCCTACAGTGCACGCAGTCACCCCAGACTGAACCCAGACTGCACCCAGCAAACCTAAAGTGCACCTCGTCACCTCAGACTGATCCCAGACTGCACCAAGAGAATCTACAGTGCACACAGTCACCCCAGACTGATC
Organism: Heptranchias perlo; assembly: GCF_035084215.1. Taxonomy (NCBI): domain Eukaryota; kingdom Metazoa; phylum Chordata; class Chondrichthyes; order Hexanchiformes; family Hexanchidae; genus Heptranchias; species Heptranchias perlo. The sequence goes on along the minus strand of NW_027139088.1, from coordinate 639,687 downwards.
CCGGACTGCACCCAGGGATCCCACATTGCACGCAGTCACCCCAGACTGAACCCAGACTGCACCCATGGATTAAACGGTGCACGCAATCACCCCAGACTGATCCCAGACTACACCCATGAATCCTACAGTGCACGCAGTCACCCCAGACTGATCCCAGACTGCACCCAGGAAATCTACAGTGCACGCAGTCACCCCAGACTGATCCCAGACTGCACCCAGGGATCCTACAGTGCACGCAGTCACCCCAGACTGAACCCAGACTGCACCCAGCAATCCAAAAGTGCACCTCGTCACCTCAGACTGATCCCAGACTGCACCAAGAGAATCTACAGTGCACACAGTCACCCCAGACTGATCCCGGACTGCACCCAGGGATCCCAGTGCATGCAGTCACCCCAGACTGATCCCAGACTGCACCCACGGATCCAACAATGCACCCAGTCACCCCAGGCTGATACCAGACTGTACCCAGGGATCCGACAGTGCACGCAGTTACCCCAGACTGATCCCAGACTGCACCCAGGGATCTTACATTGCACGCAGTCACCCCAGACAGATCCCAGACTGCACCCAGGAATCTAACAGTGCATGCAGTCACCCCAGACTGATCCCAAACAGCACCCAGTGATCCTGCAGTGCATGCAGTCACCATAGTCTGGTTCCAGACTGCACCCAGGAATCCGACAGTGCATGCAGTCACCCAAGACTGATCCCAGACGACACCAAGGGAGCCGACAGTGCACGCAATCACCCCAGACTGATCCCAGACTGCAACCAATGATCCGACATTGAACGCAGTCACCGCCGACTGATTCCAGACTGCACCCAGGAAATCTACAGTGCACGCAGTCAACCCAGACTGATCCTAGACTGCACCCAGGGATCCTACAGTGCACGCAGTCACCCCAGACTAATCCCAGATTGCACCCATGTATCCTACAGGGCACGCAGTCACCCCAGACTGATCCCAGACTGCACCCAGGAATCCGACATTGCACGCAGCCACCCCAGACTGATCCCAGACTGCACTCAGGGATCCCACAGTGCACGCTGTCACCCCAGACTGATCCCAGACTGCACCCAGGGTTCCTATAATGCACCCAGTCACCCCAGACTGAGCCCAGACTGCACACAGGGATCCTACAGTGCACGCAGTAAACCCAGACAGATCCCAGACTGCACCCAGATATCCTGCAGTGCACGCATTCATCCCAGACTGATCCCAGACTGCACCCAGGAAATCTAAAGTGCACACAGTCAACCCAGACTGATCCCAGACTGCACTCAGTGAGCCTACAGTGCACGCTGTCACCCCAGACAGATTCTAGGCTGCAACAAGGAATCCTGCAGTGCACGCAGTCACCCCAGACTGATCCCAGACTGCAGCCACGGATCCTACAGTGCATGCAGTCGCCCCAGACTGTTCCCAGACTGCACCCAGGGATCCGTCATTGCACCCAGTCACCCCAGACTGATCCCAGACTGCACCAGGGAATCCTACAGTGCACGCAGTAACCCCAGACTGATCCCAGACTGCACCCAGGAATCCTACAGAGCACGCAGTCACCCCAGACTGATACCAGACTGCACCCAGGGATCCTGCAGTGCACGCAGACACCCCAGACTGATCCCAGACTGCACCCAGGGATCCCAGAGTGCTCCCAGTCACGCCAGACTGATCCCAGACTGCACCCAGGAATTGTACAATGCACGCAGTCACCCCAGACTGATCCCAGACTGCACCCAGGGATCGTACAGTGCACGCAGTCACCCCAAACTGATCCCAGACTGCACCCAGGGATCCTAAAATGGACCCAGTAACCCCAGACTGATCCCAGACTGCATCCAGGGATACCACTGTGCACGCAGTCACCAAAGACTGATCACAAACTGCAACCAGGAATCCGACATTGCACGCAGTCACCCCAGACTGAACCAAGACTGCACCCATGGATTCAACGGTGCACGCAATCACCCCAGACTGATCCCAGACTACACCCAGGAATCCTACAGTGCACGCAGTCACCCCAGACTGATCCCAGACTGCACCCACGGATCGTACAGTGCACGCAGTCACCCCAGACTGATCCCAGACTGCACCCAGGTATCCCAATGTGCACGCATTCACCCCTATCTAATCCCAGACTGCACCCAGTCAACCCAGACTGATCCCAGACTGCACCCTGGGATCCTGAAGTGCACACAGTCACCCCAGACTGATCCCAGACTGCACCCAGGTATCCCAATGTGCACGCATTCACCCCTAACTAATCCCAGACTGCACCCAGTCATCCCAGACTGATCCCAGACTGCACCCAGGAATCCAACAGTGCACGAATTAACACCAGACTGATCCCAGACTACACCCAGGGAGCAGATAGTGCAAGCAGTCACCCCAGACTGATCCCAGACTGCACTCAGTTATCCGACATTGAACGCAGTCACCTCAGACTGCACACAGGAATCCTGCAGTGCACGCAATCACCCCAGACTGATCCCAGGCTGCACCCAGGGATCCTACAGTGCACGCAGTCACCCCAGACTGATCCCAGGCTGCACCCAGGGATCCGACAGTGCACGCAGTCGCCCCAGACTGATCCCAGACTAAATCCAGGGATCCTACAGTGCACGCAGTTACCCCAGACTGATCCCAGACTGCACCCAGGGATCCGACAGTGCACGCAGTCACCCCAGACTGATCCCAGACTGCACCTAGGGATCTTCCATTGCACTAGTCACCCCAGACAGATCCCAAACTGCACCCAGGAATCTAACAGTGCATGCAGTCACCCCAGACTGATCCCAGACAGCACCCAGGGATCCTACAGTGCATGCAGTCACCATAGTCTGGTTCCAGACTGCACCCAGGAATCCGACAGTGCATGCAGTCACCCAAGACTGATCCCAGACGACACCCAGGGAGCCGACAGTGCACGCAGTCACCGCAGACTGATCCCAGACTGCACCCAGTGATCTGACATTGAACGCAGTCACCCCCGACTGATTCCAGACTGCACCCAGGAAATCTACAGTGCACGCAGTCAACCCAGACTGATCCTAGACTGCACCCAGGGATCCTACAGTGCACGCAGTCACCCCAGACTGATCCCAGACTGCAGCCAGGAATCCAACATTGCACGCAGTCACCCCAGACTGATCCCAGACTGCACCCAGGGATCCCACAGTGCACGCAGTCACCCCAGACTGATCCCAGACTGCACCCATGGATCCCACAGTGCACGCAGTCACCCCAGACTGAGCCCAGACTGCACACAGGGTTCCTATAGTGCACCCAGTCACCCCAGACTGATCCCAGACTGCACTCAGTGAGCCTACAGTGCACGCAGTCACCCCAGACAGATTATAGACTGCAACAAGGAATCCTGCAGTGCACGCAGTCACCCCAGACTGATCCCAGACAGCAGCCACGGATCCTACAGTGCACGCAGTCGCCCCAGACTGTTCCCAGACTGCACCCAGGGATCCGACAGAGCACCGAGTCACGCCAGACTGATCCCAGACTGCACCCAGCAAACCGACATGCACCCAGTCACCCCAGACTGATCCCAGACTGCACCCAGGTATCGTACAGTGCACGCAGCAACCCCAGACTGATCCCAGACTGCACCGAGGAATCCTACAGAGCACGCAGTCACCCCAGACTGATCCCAGACTGCACCCAGGGATCCCAGAGTGCTCCCAGTCACGCCAGACTGAGCCCAGACTGCACCCAGGAATTCTACAATGCACGCAGTCACCCAGACTGATCCCAGACTGCACCCTGGGATCGTACAGTGCACACAGTCACCCCAAACTGATCCCAGACTGCACCCAGGGATCCTAAAATGCACCCAGTAACCCCAGACTGATCCCAGACTGCATCCAGGGATACCACTGTGCACGCAGTCATCCCAGACTGATCCCAGACTGCACCCAGGGATCCTAAAATGCACCCAGTCACCCCAGACTGATCACAGACTGCACCCAGGAATCCGACATTGCACGCAGTCACCCCTGACTGAACCAAGACTGCACCCATGGATTCAACAGTGCACCCAGTCACCCCAGACTGATCACAGACTGCACCCAGGAATCCGACATTGAACGCAGTCACCCCAGACTGATCCCAGACTGCACCCACGGATCCAACAATGCACCCAGTCACCCAAGACTGATCCCAGACTGCACCCAGGGATTCCAGAATGCACCCAGTCACCCCGGACTGTTCGCAGACTGCACCCTGGCATCCTGCAGTGCACGCAGTCACCCCAGACTGATCCCAGACTGCACCCAGGGATCGTACAGTGCAAGCAGTCACCCCAGACTGATCCCAGACTGCACCCAGGTATCCCAATGTGCACGCATTCACCCCTAACTAATGCCAGACTGCACCCAGTCAACCCAGACTGATCCCAGACTGCACCCTGGGATCCTGCAGTGCACACAGTCACCCCAGACTGATCCCAGACTGCACCCAGGGATCGTAGAGTGCAAGCAGTCACCCCAGACTGATCCCAGACTGCACCCAGTTATCCCAATGTGCACGCATTCACCCCTAACTAATGCCAGACTGCACCCAGTCACCCCAGACTGATCACAGACTGCACCCAGGTATCCCAATGTGCACGCATTCACCCCTAACTAATCCCAGACTGCACCCAGTCATCCCAGACTGATCCCAGACTGCACCCAGGAATCCAACAGTGCACGCATTAACACCAGACTGATCCCAGACTACACCCAGGGAGCAGATAGTGCAAGCAGTCACCCCAGACTGATCCCAGACTGCACTCAGTGATCCGACATTGAACGCAGTCACCCCAGACTGCACACAGGAATCCTGCAGTGCAGGCAGTCACCCCAGACTGATCCCAGGCTGCACCCAGGGATCCTACAGTGCACGCATCACCCCAGACTGATCCCAGGCTGCACCCAGGGATCCGACAGTGCACGCAGTCGCCCCAGACTGATCCCAGACTAAATCCAGGGATCCTACAGTGCACGCAGTTACCCCAGACTGATCCCAGACTGCACCCAGGAATCCGACAGTGCACGCAGTCACCCCAGACTGATCCCAGACTGCACCTAGGGATCTTCCATTGCACTAGTCACCCCAGACAGATCCCAAACTGCACCCAGGAATCTAACAGTGCATGCAGTCACCCCAGACTGATCCCAGACAGCACCCAGGGATCCTACATTGCATGCAGTCACCATAGTCTGGTTCCAGACTGCACCCAGGAATCCGACAGTGCATGCAGTCACCCAAGACTGATCCCAGACGACACCCAGGGAGCCGACAGTGCACGCAGTCACCGCAGACTGATCCCAGACTGCACCCAGTGATCTGACATTGAACGCAGTCACCCCCGACTGATTCCAGACTGCACCCAGGAAATCTACAGTGCACGCAGTCAACCCAGACTGATCCTAGACTGCACCCAGGGATCCTACAGTGCAAGCAGTCACCCCAGACTGATTCCAGACTGCAGCCAGGAGTCCGACATTGCACGCAGTCACCACAGACTGAGGCCAGACTGCACCCAGGGATCCTACAGTGCACGCAGTCACCCCAGACTGATCCCAGGCTGCACCCAGGGATCCGACAGTGCACGCAGTCGCCCCAGACTGATCCCAGACTAAACCCAGGGATCCTACAGTGCACGCAGTCACCCCAGACTGATCCCAGACTGCACCCAGGGAGCCGACAGTGCACGCAGTCACCCCAGACTGATCCCAGACTGCACCTAGGGATCTTGCATTGCACGCAGTCACCCCAGACAGATCCCAAACTGCACCCAGGAATCTAACAGTGCATGCAGTCACCCCAGACTGATCCCAGACAGCACCCAGTGATCCTACAGTGCATGTAGTCACCATAGTCTGATTCCAGACTGCACCCAGGAATCCGACAGTGCATGCAGTCACCCAAGACTGATCCCAGACGACACGCAGGGAGCCGACAGTGCACGCAGTCACCGCAGACTGATCCCAGACTGCACCCAGTGATCTGACATTGAACGCAGTCACCCCCGACTGATTCCAGACTGCACCCAGGAAATCTACAGTGCACGCAGTCAACCCAGACTGATCCTAGACTGCACCCAGGGATCCTACAGTGCACGCAGTCACCCCAGACTGATCCCAGACTGCAGCCAGGAATCCGACATTGCACGCAGTCACCCCAGACTGATCCCAGACTGCACCCAGGGATCCCACAGTGCACGCAGTCACCCCAGACTGATCCCAGACTGCACCCATGGATCCCACAGTGCACGCAGTCACCCCAGACTGAGCCCAGACTGCACACAGGGTTCCTATAGTGCACCCAGTCACCCCAGACTGATCCCAGACTGCACTCAGTGAGCCTACAGTGCACGCAGTCACCCCAGACAGATTATAGACTGCAACAAGGAATCCTGCAGTGCACGCAGTCACCCCAGACTGATCCCAGACAGCAGCCACGGATCCTACAGTGCACGCAGTCGCCCCAGACTGTTCCCAGACTGCACCCAGGGATCCGACAGAGCACCGAGTCACGCCAGACTGATCCCAGACTGCACCCAGCAAACCGACATGCACCCAGTCACCCCAGACTGATCCCAGACTGCACCCAGGTATCGTACAGTGCACGCAGCAACCCCAGACTGATCCCAGACTGCACCGAGGAATCCTACAGAGCACGCAGTCACCCCAGACTGATCCCAGACTGCACCCAGGGATCCCAGAGTGCTCCCAGTCACGCCAGACTGAGCCCAGACTGCACCCAGGAATTCTACAATGCACGCAGTCACCCAGACTGATCCCAGACTGCACCCTGGGATCGTACAGTGCACACAGTCACCCCAAACTGATCCCAGACTGCACCCAGGGATCCTAAAATGCACCCAGTAACCGCAGACTGATCCCAAACTGCATCCAGGGATACCACTGTGCACGCAGTCATCCCAGACTGATCCCAGACTGCACCCAGGGATCCTAAAATGCACCCAGTCACCCCAGACTGATCACAGACTGCACCCAGGAATCCGACATTGCACGCAGTCACCCCTGACTGAACCAAGACTGCACCCATGGATTCAACAGTGCACCCAGTCACCCCAGACTGATCACAGACTGCACCCAGGAATCCGACATTGCACGCAGTCACCCCAGACTGATCCCAGACTGCACCCACGGATCCAACAATGCACCCAGTCACCCAAGACTGATCCCAGACTGCACCCAGGGATCCCAGAATGCACCCAGTCACCCCGGACTGTTCGCAGACTGCACCCTGGCATCCTGCAGTGCACGCAGTCACCCCAGACTGATCCCAGACTGCACCCAGGGATCGTACAGTGCAAGCAGTCACCCCAGACTGATCCCAGACTGCACCCAGGTATCCCAATGTGCACGCATTCACCCCTAACTAATGCCAGACTGCACCCAGTCAACCCAGACTGATCCCAGACTGCACCCTGGGATCCTGCAGTGCACACAGTCACCCCAGACTGATCCCAGACTGCACCCAGGGATCGTAGAGTGCAAGCAGTCACCCCAGACTGATCCCAGACTGCACCCAGGTATCCCAATGTGCACGCATTCACCCCTAACTAATGCCAGACTGCACCCAGTCACCCCAGACTGATCACAGACTGCACCCAGGTATCCCAATGTGCACGCATTCACCCCTAACTAATCCCAGACTGCACCCAGTCATCCCAGACTGATCCCAGACTGCACCCAGGAATCCAACAGTGCACGCATTAACACCAGACTGATCCCAGACTACACCCAGGGAGCAGATAGTGCAAGCAGTCACCCCAGACTGATCCCAGACTGCACTCAGTGATCCGACATTGAACGCAGTCACCCCAGACTGCACACAGGAATCCTGCAGTGAAGGCAGTCACCCCAGACTGATCCCAGGCTGCACCCAGGGATCCTACAGTGCACGCATCACCCCAGACTGATCCCAGGCTGCACCCAGGGATCCGACAGTGCACGCAGTCGCCCCAGACTGATCCCAGACTAAATCCAGGGATCCTACAGTGCACGCAGTTACCCCAGACTGATCCCAGACTGCACCCAGGGATCCGACAGTGCACGCAGTCACCCCAGACTGATCCCAGACTGCACCTAGGGATCTTCCATTGCACTAGTCACCCCAGACAGATCCCAAACTGCACCCAGGAATCTAACAGTGCATGCAGTCACCCCAGACTGATCCCAGACAGCACCCAGGGATCCTACAGTGCATGCAGTCACCATAGTCTGGTTCCAGACTGCACCCAGGAATCCGACAGTGCATGCAGTCACCCAAGACTGATCCCAGACGACACCCAGGGAGCCGACAGTGCACGCAGTCACCGCAGACTGATCCCAGACTGCACCCAGTGATCTGACATTGAACGCAGTCACCCCCGACTGATTCCAGACTGCACCCAGGAAATCTACAGTGCACGCAGTCAACCCAGACTGATCCTAGACTGCACCCAGGGATCCTACAGTGCAAGCAGTCACCCCAGACTGATTCCAGACTGCAGCCAGGAGTCCGACATTGCACGCAGTAACCCCAGACTGATCCCAGACTGCACCCAGGGATCCCACAGTGCACGCAGTCACCCCAGACTGATCCCAGACTGCACCCATGGATCCCACAGTGCACGCAGTCACCCCAGACTGAGCCCAGACTGCACACAGGGTTCCTATAGTGCACCCAGTCACCCCAGACTGATCCCAGACTGCACTCAGTGAGCCTACAGTGCACGCAGTCACCCCAGACAGATTATAGACTGCAACAAGGAATCCTGCAGTGCACGCAGTCACCCCAGACTGATCCCAGACAGCAGCCACGGATCCTACAGTGCACGCAGTCGCCCCAGACTGTTCCCAGACTGCACCCAGGGATCCGACAGAGCACCGAGTCACTCCAGACTGATCCCAGACTGCACCCAGCAAACCGACATGCACCCAGTCACCCCAGACTGATCCCAGACTGCACCCAGGTATCGTACAGTGCACGCAGCAACCCCAGACTGATCCCAGACTGCACCGAGGAATCCTACAGAGCACGCAGTCACCCCAGACTGATCCCAGACTGCACCCAGGGATCCCAGAGTGCTCCCAGTCACGCCAGACTGAGCCCAGACTGCACCCAGGAATTCTACAATGCACGCAGTCACCCAGACTGATCCCAGACTGCACCCTGGGATCGTACAGTGCACACAGTCACCCCAAACTGATCCCAGACTGCACCCAGGGATCCTAAAATGCACCCAGTAACCCCAGACTGATCCCAGACTGCATCCAGGGATACCACTGTGCACGCAGTCACCCCAGACTGATCACAGACTGCACCCAGAAATCCGACATTGCACGCAGTCACCCCTGACTGAACCAAGACTGCACCCATGGATTCAACAGTGCACCCAGTCACCCCAGACTGATCACAGACTGCACCCAGGAATCCGACATTGCACGCAGTCACCCCAGACTGATCCCAGACTGCACCCACGGATCCAACAATGCACCCAGTCACCCAAGACTGATCCCAGACTGCACCCAGGGATCCCAGAATGCACCCAGTCACCCCGGACTGTTCGCAGACTGCACCCTGGCATCCTGCAGTGCACGCAGTCACCCCAGACTGATCCCAGACTGCACCCAGGGATCGTACAGTGCAAGCAGTCACCCCAGACTGATCCCAGACTGCACCCAGGTATCCCAATGTGCACGCATTCACCCCTAACTAATGCCAGACTGCACCCAGTCAAGCCAGACTGATCCCAGACTGCACCCTGGGATCCTGCAGTGCACACAGTCACCCCAGACTGATCCCAGACTGCACCCAGGGATCGTACAGTGCAAGCAGTCACCCCAGACTGATCCCAGACTGCACCCAGGTATCCCAATGTGCACGCATTCACCCCTAACTAATGCCAGACTGCACCCAGTCACCCCAGACTGATCCCAGACTGCACCCAGGTATCCCAATGTGCACGCATTCACCCCTAACTAATCCCAGACTGCACCCAGTCATCCCAGACTGATCCCAGACTGCACCCAGGAATCCAACAGTGCACGCATTAACACCAGACTGATCCCAGACTACACCCAGGGAGCAGATAGTGCAAGCAGTCACCCCAGACTGATCCCAGACTGCACTCAGTGATCCGACATTGAACGCAGTCACCCCAGACTGCACACAGGAATCCTGCAGTGCAGGCAGTCACCCCAGACTGATCCCAGGCTGCACCCAGGGATCCTACAGTGCACGCATCACCCCAGACTGATCCCAGGCTGCACCCAGGGATCCGACAGTGCACGCAGTCGCCCCAGACTGATCCCAGACTAAATCCAGGGATCCTACAGTGCACGCAGTTACCCCAGACTGATCCCAGACTGCACCCAGGGATCCGACAGTGCACGCAGTCACCCCAGACTGATCCCAGACTGCACCTAGGGATCTTCCATTGAACTAGTCACCCCAGACTGATCCCAGACAGCACCCAGGGATCCTACAGTGCATGCAGTCACCATAGTCTGGTTCCAGACTGCACCCAGGAATCCGACAGTGCATGCAGTCACCCAAGACTGATCCCAGACGACACCCAGGGAGCCGACAGTGCACGCAGTCACCGCAGACTGATCCCAGACTGCACCCAGTGATCTGACATTGAACGCAGTCACCCCCGACTGATTCCAGACTGCACCCAGGAAATCTACAGTGCACGCAGTCAACCCAGACTGATCCTAGACTGCACCCAGGGATCCTACAGTGCAAGCAGTCACCCCAGACTGATCCCAGACTGCAGCCAGGAGTCCGACATTGCACGCAGTCACCCCAGACTGATCCCAGACTGCACCCAGGGATCCCACAGTGCACGCAGTCACCCCAGACTGATCCCAGACTGCACCCTGGGTTACGACAGTGCACCCAGTCACCCCAGACTGAGCCCAGACTGCACCCAGATATCCTGCAGTGCACGCAGTCACCCCAGACTGATCCCAGACTGCACCCAGGTAATCTCTGGTCCACACAGTCACCCCAGACTGATCCCAGACTGCAGCCAGTGAGCCTACAGTGCACGCAGTCACCCCAGACAGATTCTAGACTGCAACAAGGAATCCTGCAGTGCACGCAGTCACCCCAGACTGATCCCAGACTGCACACAGGGATCCGACAGTGCACCCAGTCACCTCAGACTGATCCCAGACTGCACCCAGCAAACCGACATGCACCCAGTCACCCCAGTCTGATCCCAGACTGCACACAGGAATCCTACAGTGCACGCAGTCACCCCAGACTGATCCCAGACTGCACCCAGAGATCCTACAGAGCACGCAGTCAGCCCAGGCTGCACCCAGGAATCCTGCAGTGCACGCAGTAACCCCAGACTGTTCCCAGACTGCACCCAGGTATCCCAATGTGCACGCATTCACCACTAACTAATCCCAGACTGCACCCAGTCATCCCCGACTGATCCCAGACTGCACCCAGGAATCCTACAGAGCACGCAGTCACCCCAGACTGATCCCAGACTGGATCCAGGGATCCCAGAGTGCTCCCAGTCACGCCAGACTGATCCCAGACTGCACCCTGGAATTCTACAGTGCACGCAGTCACCCCAGACTGATCCCAGACTGCACCCAGGAATTCTACAGTGCAGGCAGTCACCCCAGACTGATCCCAGACTGCACCCTGCAATTCTACAGTGCACGCAGTCACCCCAGACTGATCCCAGACTGCACCCAGGAATTCTACAGTGCACGCAGTCACCCCAGACTGATCCCAGACTTCACCCAGGGATCCTAAAATGCACCCAGTCACCCCAGACTGTTCCCAGACTGCACCCAGGAATTCTACAGTGCACGCAGTCACCCCAAACTGATCCCAGACTTCACCCAGGGATCCGAAAATGCACCCAGTCACCCCAGACTGATCCCAGACTGCACCCAGGAATCCAACAGTGCAAGCAGTCACCCCAGACTGATCCCAGACTGCACCCCGGGAACCTACATTGCACCCATTCATCACAGACTGATCGCAGACTGCACCCAGGGATCCCAGAGTGCACCCAGTCACCCCAGACTGATCCCAGACTGCACCCAGCGATCCTACAGTGCACTCAGTCACCCCAGACTGATCCCAGACTGCACACAGGAATCCTGCAGTGCACGCAGTCACCCCAGACTGATCCCAGTCTGCAGCCAGCGATCCTACAGTGCACTCAGTCACCCCAGACTGATCCCAGGCTGCACCCAGGGATCCCAGAGTGCACCCAGGGATCCCAGATTGCACCCAGTCACACCAGACTGATCCCAGACTGCACCCAGGGATCGTACATTGCACGCAGTCACCCCAGACAGATTCCAGACTGCACCCAGGAATCTAACAGTGCATGCAGTCACCCCAGACTGATCGCAGACTGCACCCAGGAATCCCAGAGTGCACCCAGTCAACCCAGACTGATCCCAGACTGCACCCAGCGATCCGACAGTTCACTCAGTCACCCCAGACTGATCCCAGACAACACTCAGGGATACTACAGTGTACCCAGTCACCCCAGACTGATCGCTGACTGCACCCAGGGATCCCAGAGTGCACCCAGTCACACCGGACTGATCCAAGACTGCACCCAGGGATCGTACAGTGCACGCAGTCACCCCAGGCACATTCGAGACTGCACCCAGGAATGTAACAGTGCATGCAGTCACCCCAGACTGATCGCAAACTGCACCCAGGGATCCCAGAGTGCACCCAGTCAACCCAGACTGATCCCAGACTGCACCCAGCGATCCTACAGTGCACTCAGTCACCCCAGACTGATCCCAGACTGCACCCAGGGATCCTACAGTGTACCCAGTCACCTCAGACTGATCGCAGACTGCACGCAGGGATCCCAGAGTCCATCCAGTAACACCACACTGATCCCAGACTGCACCCAGGGATCCTACAGTGCACGCAGTCACCCCAGACTGATCCCAGACGACACCCAGGGAGCGACAGTGAACGCAGTCACCCCAGACTGATCCCAGACTGCAACCAGTGATCCTACATTGAACGCAGTCACCCCCGACTGATCCCAGACTGCACCCAGGAAATCTAAATTGCACGCAGTCAACCCACACTGATCCTAGACTGCACCCATGTTTCCTACAGTGCACGCAGTCACCCCAGACTGATCCCAGACTGCACCCAGGAATCCGACATTGCACGCAGTCACCCCAGACTGATCCCAGAATGCACCCAGGGATCCCACAGTGCACACAGTCACCCCAGACGAATCCCAGATTGCACCCATGTTTCCTGCAATGCACACAGTCACCCCAGACTGATCCCAGACTGCACCCAGGAATCCGACATTGCACGCAGTCACCCCAGACTGATCCCGGACTGCACCCAGGGATCCCACATTTCACGCAGTCACTCCAGACTGATCCCAGACTGCACCCTGGGTTCCTACAGTGCACCCAGTCACGGCAGACTGAGCCCAGACTGCACACAGGGATCCGACAGTGCACGCAGTAATCCCAGACGGATCCCAGACTGCACCCAGAAAATCTAAAGTGCACACAGTCACCCTAGACTGATCCCAGACTGCACCCAGTGAGCCTACAGTGCACGCAGTCAACACAGACTGATCCCAGATTGCAACAATGAATCCTGCAGTGCACGCAGTCACCCCAGACTGATCCCAGACTGCAGCCACGGATCCTACAGTGCACGCAATCACCCCAGACTGATCACAGACTGCACCCAGCAATCCGACATGCACCCAGTCACCCCAGACTGATCCCAGACTGCACACAGGAATACTACAGTGCACGCAGTCACTCCAGACTGATCCCAGACTACACCCAGAGATCCGACATTGCACGCAGTCACCCCAGACTGCACCCAGGAATCCTGCAGTGCACGCAGTAACCCCAGACTGATCCCAGACTGCACCCAGGGATCCTACAGTGCATGCAGTCATCCCCGACTGATCCCAGACTGCACCCAGGAATCCTACAGAGCACGCAGTCACCCCAGACTAATCCCAGACTGCACCCAGGGATCCTGCAGTGCACGCAGACACCCCAGACTTATCCCAGACTGCACCCAGGGATCCCAGAGTGCTCCCAGTCACGCCAGACTGATCCCAGACTGCACCCAGGTATTCGACAGTGCACGCAGTCACCCCAGACTGATCCCAGACTGCACCCAGGGATCGTACAGTGCACGCAGTCACCCCAAACTGATCCCAGACTGCACCCAGGGATCCTAAAATGCACCCAGTAACCCCAGACTGCATCCAGGGATCCTACTGTGCACGCAGTCATAAAGGACTGATCCCATACTGCACCCAGGGATCCTAAAATGCACCCAGTCACCCCAGACTGAACCCAGACTGCACCCATGGATTCAACGGTGCACGCAATCACCCCAGACTGATCCCAGACTACATCCAGGAATCCTACAGTGCACGCAGTCACCCCAGACTGATCCCAGACTGCACCCTGGCATCCTGCAGTGCACGCAGTCACCCCAGAGTGAACCCAGACTGCACCCAGGGATCGTACAGTGCACGCAGTCACACCAGACTAATCCCAGACTGCACCCAGGAATCCAACAGTGCACGCATGAACACCAGACTGATCCCAGACTACACCCAGGGAGCCGATAGTGCAAGCAGTCACCCCAGACTGATCCCAGACTGCACTTAGTGATCCGACAGTGCACGCAGTCACCCCAGACTGATCCCAGACTAAACCCAGGGATCCGACAGTGCACGCAGTCACCCCAGACTGATCCCAGACTGCACCCAGGAATCCGACAGTGCACGCAGTCACCCCAGACTGATCCCAGACTGCACCCAGGGATCTTACATTGCAAGCAGTCACCCCAGACAGATCCCAGACTGCACCCAGGAATCTAACAGTGCATGCAGTCACCCCAGACTGATCCCAGACAGCACCCAGGGATCCGACAGTGAACGCAGTCACCCCAGACTGATCCCAGACTGCACCCAGGGATCCCACAGTGCACGCAGTCACCCAAGACTGAACCCAGACGACACCCAGGGAGCCGACAGTGAACGCAGTCACCCCAGACTGATCCCAGACTGCACCCAGGAATCCGACATTGCACGCAGTCACCCCAGACTGATCCCAGACTGCACCCAGGGATCCCACATTTCACGCAGTCACTCCAGACTGATCCCAGACTGCACCCTGGGTTCCTACAGTGCACCCAGTCACGGCAGACTGAGCCCAGACTGCACACAGGGATCCGACAGTGCACGCAGTAACCCCAGACGGATCCCAGACTGCACCCAGAAAATCTAAAGTGCACACAGTCACCCTAGACTGATCCCAGACTGCACCCAGTGAGCCTACAGTGCACGCAGTCAACACAGACTGATCCCAGATTGCAACAATGAATCCTGCAGTGCACGCAGTCACCCCAGACTGATCCCAGACTGCAGCCACGGATCCTACAGTGCACGCAATCACCCCAGACTGATCACAGACTGCACCCAGCAATCCGACATGCACCCAGTCACCCCAGACTGATCCCAGACTGCACACAGGAATCCTACAGTGCACGCAGTCACTCCAGACTGATCCCAGACTACACCCAGAGATCCGACATTGCACGCAGTCACCCCAGACTGCACCCAGGAATCCTGCAGTGCACGCAGTAACCCCAGACTGATCCCAGAATGCACCCAGGGATCCTACAGTGCATGCAGTCATCCCCGACTGATCCCAGACTGCACCCAGGAATCCTACAGAGCACGCAGTCACCCCAGACTAATCCCAGACTGCACCCAGGGATCCTGCAGTGCACGCAGACACCCCAGACTTATCCCAGACTGCACCCAGGGATCCCAGAGTGCTCCCAGTCACGCCAGACTGATCCCAGACTGCACCCAGGTATTCGACAGTGCACGCAGTCACCCCAGACTGATCCCAGACTGCACCCAGGGATCGTACAGTGCACGCAGTCACCCCAAACTGATCCCAGACTGCACCCAGGGATCCTAAAATGCACCCAGTAACCCCAGACTGCATCCAGGGATCCTACTGTGCACGCAGTCATAAAGGACTGATCCCATACTGCACCCAGGGATCCTAAAATGCACCCAGTCACCCCAGACTGAACCCAGACTGCACCCATGGATTCAACGGTGCACGCAATCACCCCAGACTGATCCCAGACTACATCCAGGAATCCTACAGTGCACGCAGTCACCCCAGACTGATCCCAGACTGCACCCTGGCATCCTGCAGTGCACGCAGTCACCCCAGAGTGAACCCAGACTGCACCCAGGGATCGTACAGTGCACGCAGTCACACCAGACTAATCCCAGACTGCACCCAGGAATCCAACAGTGCACGCATGAACACCAGACTGATCCCAGACTACACCCAGGGAGCCGATAGTGCAAGCAGTCACCCCAGACTGATCCCAGACTGCACTTAGTGATCCGACAGTGCACGCAGTCACCCCAGACTGATCCCAGACTAAACCCAGGGATCCGACAGTGCACGCAGTCACCCCAGACTGATCCCAGACTGCACCCAGGAATCCGACAGTGCACGCAGTCACCCCAGACTGATCCCAGACTGCACCCAGGGATCTTACAGTGCACGCAGTCACCCCAGACAGATCCCAGACTGCACCCAGGAATCTAACAGTGCATGCAGTCACCCCAGACTGATCCCAGACAGCACCCAGGGATCCGACAGTGAACGCAGTCACCCCAGACTGATCCCAGACTGCACCCAGGGATCCCACAGTGCACGCAGTCACCCAAGACTGAACCCAGACGACACCCAGGGAGCCGACAGTGAACGCAGTCACCCCAGACTGATCCCAGACTGCACCCAGGAATCCGACATTGCACGCAGTCACCCCAGACTGATCCCAGACTGCACCCAGGGATCCCACATTTCACGCAGTCACTCCAGACTGATCCCAGACTGCACCCTGGGTTCCTACAGTGCACCCAGTCACGGCAGACTGAGCCCAGACTGCACACAGGGATCCGACAGTGCACGCAGTAACCCCAGACGGATCCCAGACTGCACCCAGAAAATCTAAAGTGCACACAGTCACCCTAGACTGATCCCAGACTGCACCCAGTGAGCCTACAGTGCACGCAGTCACCACAGACTGATCCCAGACTGCAACAATGAATCCTGCAGTGCACGCAGTCACCCCAGACTGATCCCAGACTGCAGCCACGGATCCTACAGTGCACGCAATCACCCCAGACTGATCCCAGACTGCACCCAGCAATCCGACATGCACCCAGTCACCCCAGACTGATCCCAGACTGCACACAGGAATCCTACAGTGCACGCAGTCACTCCAGACTGATCCCAGACTACACCCAGAGATCCGACATTGCACGCAGTCACCCCAGACTGCACCCAGGAATCCTGCAGTGCACGCAGTAACCCCAGACTGATCCCAGACTGCACCCAGGGATCCTACAGTGCATGCAGTCATCCCCGACTGATCCCAGACTGCACCCAGGAATCCTACAGAGCACGCAGTCACCCCAGACTAATCCCAGACTGCACCCAGGGATCCTGCAGTGCACGCAGACACCCCAGACTTATCCCAGACTGCACCCAGGGATCCCAGAGTGCTCCCAGTCACGCCAGACTGATCCCAGACTGCACCCAGGTATTCGACAGTGCACGCAGTCACCCCAGACTGATCCCAGACTGCACCCAGGGATCGTACATTGCACGCAGTCACCCCAAACTGATCCCAGACTGCACCCAGGGATCCTAAAATGCACCCAGTAACCCCAGACTGCATCCAGGGATCCTACTGTGCACGCAGTCATAAAGGACTGATCCCATACTGCACCCAGGGATCCTAAAATGCACCCAGTCACCCCAGACTGAACCCAGACTGCACCCATGGATTCAACGGTGCACGCAATCACCCCAGACTGATCCCAGACTACATCCAGGAATCCTACAGTGCACGCAGTCACCCCAGACTGATCCCAGACTGCACCCTGGCATCCTGCAGTGCACGCAGTCACCCCAGAGTGAACCCAGACTGCACCCAGGGATCGTACAGTGCACGCAGTCACACCAGACTAATCCCAGACTGCACCCAGGAATCCAACAGTGCACGCATGAACACCAGACTGATCCCAGACTACACCCAGGGAGCCGATAGTGCAAGCAGTCACCCCAGACTGATCCCAGACTGCACTTAGTGATCCGACAGTGCACGCAGTCACCCCAGACTGATCCCAGACTAAACCCAGGGATCCGACAGTGCACGCAGTCACCCCAGACTGATCCCAGACTGCACCCAGGAATCCGACAGTGCACGCAGTCACCCCAGACTGATCCCAGACTGCACCCAGGGATCTTACATTGCACGCAGTCACCCCAGACAGATCCCAGACTGCACCCAGGAATCTAACAGTGCATGCAGTCACCCCAGACTGATCCCAGACAGCACCCAGGGATCCGACAGTGAACGCAGTCACCCCAGACTGATCCCAGACTGCACCCAGGGATCCCACAGTGCACGCAGTCACCCAAGACTGAACCCAGACGACACCCAGGGAGCCGACAGTGAACGCAGTCACCCCAGACTGATCCCAGACTGCACCCAGTGATCCTACATTGAACGAAGTCACCCCCGACTGATTCCAGACTCCGCCCAGGAAATCTACAGTGCACGCAGTCAACCCAGACTGATCCTAGACTGCACCCAGGAATCCGAAATTGCAAGCAGTCACCCCAGACTGATCCCAGACTGCACGAAGGGATCCCACATTGCACGTAGTCACCCCAGACTGATCCCAGACTGCACCCTGGGTTCCGACAGTGCACCCAGTCACCCCAGACTGAGCCCAGACTGCACACAGTGATCCTACAGTGCACGCAGTAACCCCAGACAGATCCCAGACTGCACCCAGATATCCTGCAGTGCATGCAGTCACCCCAGACTGATCCCAGACTGCACCCAGGAAATCTAAAGTGCACACAGTCACCCCAGACTGATACCACACTGCACCCAGTGAGCCTACAGTGCACGCAGTCACCCCAGACAGATTCAAGACTGCAACAAGGAATCCTGCAGTGCACGCAGTCACCCCAGACAGATCCCAGACTGCAGCCACGGATCCTACAGTGCACGCAGTCGCCCCAGACTGATCCCAGACTGCACCCAGGGATCCGACATTGCACCCAGTCACCCCAGACTGATCCCAAACTGCACCCAGCAATCCGACATGCACCCAGTCACCCCAGACTGATCCCAGACTGCACCCAGGAATCCTACAGTGCACGCAGTCACCCCAGACTGATCCCAGACTGCACCCAGAGATCCGACATTGCACGCCGTCAGCCCAGGCTGCACCCAGGAATCCTGCAGTGCACGCAGCAACCCCAGACTGATCCCAGACTGCACCCAGTGATCCTAAAGTGCACGCAGTCTTCCCCGACTGATCCCAGACTGCACCTAGGTATCCTACAGAGCACGCAGTCATCCCCGACTGATCACAGACTGCACCCAGGGATCCGGAAGTGCACGCAGACACCCCAGACTGATCCCAGACTGCACTCAGGGATCCCAGACTGCTCCCAGTCACGCCAGACTCATCCCAGACTGCACGCAGGAATTCTACAGTGCACGCAGTCACCCCATACTGATCCCAGACTGCACCTAGGAATCGTACAGTGCACGCAGTCACCCCAAACTGATAACCAGACTGCACCCAGGGATCTTAAAATGCACCCAGTCACCCCAGACTGATCCCAGACTGCACCCAGGGATCCTACAATGCACGCACTCACCCCAGACTGATCCCAGACTGCACCCAGGGATCATACATTGCACCCAGTCACTCCAGACTGATCCCAGACTGCACCCAGGGATCCTACAGTGCACGCAGTCACCCCAGACTGATCCCAGATTGCACCCAGGGATCCTACAGTGCACGCAGTCAACCCAGACTGATCCCAGACTGCACCCAGGAATCCTACATTGCACGAAGTCACCCCAGACTGATCCCAGACTGCACCCAGGGATCCTACAGTGCACGCACTCAGCCCAGACTGATCCCAGACTGCACCCAGGGATCATACATTGCACCCAGTCACTCCAGACTGATCCCAGACTGCACCCAGGGATCCTACAGTGCACGCAGTCACCCCAGACTGATCCCAGACTGCACCCAGGAATCGTACAGTGCACGCAGTCACCCCAGACTGATCCCAGACTGCACCCAGGGATCCTACAGTGCACGCAGTCAACCCAGACTGATCCCAGACTGCACCCAGGGATCCTACATTGCACGAAGTCACCCCAGACTGATCCCAGACTGCACCCAGGGATCCTACAGTGCACGCACTCACCCCAGACTGATCACAGACTGCACCCAGGGATCATACATTGCACGCAGTGAACCCAGACAGATACCAGACTGCACCCAGGAATCTAACAGTGCATGCAGTCACCCCAGACTGATCCCAGACTGCACCCAGGAATCCTACAGTGCACCCAGTCACCGCAGACTGATCCCAGACGACACCCAGGGAGCCGACAGTGAAAGCAGTCACCCCAGAATGATCCCAGACTGCACCCAGTGATCCTACAGTACACGCAGTCAACCCAGACTGATCCGAGACTGCACCCAGGGATCCCACAGTGCACGCAGTCACCCCAGACGAATCCCAGATTGCACCCATGTTTCCTACAGTGCACGCAGTCACCCCAGACTGATCCCAGACTGCACCCAGGAATCCGACATTGCACGCAGTCACCCCAGACTGAGCCCAGACTGCACACAGGGATCCTACAGTGCACGCAGTAACCCCAGACAGATACCAGACTGCACCCAGATATCCTGCAGTGCACGCAGTCACCCCAGACTGATCCCAGACTACACCCAGAGATCCGACATTGCACGCAGTCACCCCAGACTGCACCCAGGAATCCTGCAGTGCACGCAGTAACCCCAGACTGATCCCAGACTGCACCCAGGGATCCTACAGTGCATGCAGTCATCCCCGACTGATCCCAGACTGCACCCAGGAATCCTACAGAGCACGCAGTCACCCCAGACTAATCCCAGACTGCACCCAGGGATCCTGCAGTGCACGCAGACACCCCAGACTTATCCCAGACTGCACCCAGGGATCCCAGAGTGCTCCCAGTCACGCCAGACTGATCCCAGACTGCACCCAGGAATTCGACAGTGCACGCAGTCACCCCAGACTGATCCCAGACTGCACCCAGGGATCGTACAGTGCACGCAGTCACCCCAAACTGATCCCAGACTGCACCCAGGGATCCTAAAATGCACCCAGTAACCCCAGACTGCATCCAGGGATCCTACTGTGCACGCAGTCATAAAGGACTGATCCCATACTGCACCCAGGGATCCTAAAATGCACCCAGTCACCCCAGACTGAACCCAGACTGCACCCATGGATTCAACGGTGCACGCAATCACCCCAGACTGATCCCAGACTACATCCAGGAATCCTACAGTGCACGCAGTCACCCCAGACTGATCCCAGACTGCACCCTGGCATCCTGCAGTGCACGCAGTCACCCCAGAGTGAACCCAGACTGCACCCAGGGATCGTACAGTGCACGCAGTCACACCAGACTAATCCCAGACTGCACCCAGGAATCCAACAGTGCACGCATTAACACCAGACTGATCCCAGACTACACCCAGGGAGCCGATAGTGCAAGCAGTCACCCCAGACTGATCCCAGACTGCACTTAGTGATCCGACAGTGCACGCAGTCACCCCAGACTGATCCCAGACTAAACCCAGGGATCCGACAGTGCACGCAGTCACCCCAGACTGATCCCAGACTGCACCCAGGAATCCGACAGTGCACGCAGTCACCCCAGACTGATCCCAGACTGCACCCAGGGATCTTACATTGCACTCAGTCACCCCAGACAGATCCCAGACTGCACCCAGGAATCTAACAGTGCATGCAGTCACCCCAGACTGATCCCAGACAGCACCCAGGGATCCGACAGTGAACGCAGTCACCCCAGACTGATCCCAGACTGCACCCAGGGATCCCACAGTGCACGCAGTCACCCAAGACTGAACCCAGACGACACCCAGGGAGCCGACAGTGAACGCAGTCACCCCAGACTGATCCCAGACTGCACCCAGTGATCCTACATTGAACGAAGTCACCCCCGACTGATTCCAGACTGCACCCAGGAAATCTACAGTGCACGCAGTCAACCCAGACTGATCCTAGACTGCACCCAGGAATCCGAAATTGCAAGCAGTCACCCCAGACTGATCCCAGACTGCACGAAGGGATCCCACAGTGCACTTAGTCACACCAGACTGATCCCAGACTGCACCCTGGGTTCCGACAGTGCACCCAGTCACCCCAGACTGAGCCCAGACTGCACACAGTGATCCTACAGTGCACGCAGTAACCCCAGACAGATCCCAGACTGCACCCAGATATCCTGCAGTGCACGCAGTCACCCCAGACTGATCCCAGACTGCACCCAGGAAATCTAAAGTGCACACAGTCACCCCAGACTGATACCACACTGCACCCAGTGAGCCGACAGTGCACGCAGTCACCCCAGACAGATTCAAGACTGCAACAAGGAATCCTGCAGTGCACGCAGTCACCCCAGACAGATCCCAGACTGCAGCCAGGGATCCTACAGTGCACGCAGTCGCCCCAGACTGATCCCAGACTGCACCCAGGGATCCGATATTGCACCCAGTCACCCCAGACTGATCCCAAACTGCACCCAGCAATCCGACATGCACCCAGTCACCCCAGACTGATCCCAGACTGCACCCAGGAATCCGACATTGCACGCAGTCACCCCAGACTGAGCCCAGACTGCACACAGGGATCCTACAGTGCACGCAGTAACCCCAGACAGATACCAGACTGCACCCAGATATCCTGCAGTGCACGCAGTCACCCCAGACTGATCCCAGACTACACCCAGAGATCCGACATTGCACGCAGTCACCCCAGACTGCACCCAGGAATCCTGCAGTGCACGCAGTAACCCCAGACTGATCCCAGACTGCACCCAGGGATCCTACAGTGCATGCAGTCATCCCCGACTGATCCCAGACTGCACCCAGGAATCCTACAGAGCACGCAGTCACCCCAGACTAATCCCAGACTGCACCCAGGGATCCTGCAGTGCACGCAGACACCCCAGACTTATCCCAGACTGCACCCAGGGATCCCAGAGTGCTCCCAGTCACGCCAGACTGATCCCAGACTGCACCCAGGAATTCGACAGTGCACGCAGTCACCCCAGACTGATCCCAGACTGCACCCAGGGATCGTACAGTGCACGCAGTCACCCCAAACTGATCCCAGACTGCACCCAGGGATCCTAAAATGCACCCAGTAACCCCAGACTGCATCCAGGGATCCTACTGTGCACGCAGTCATAAAGGACTGATCCCATACTGCACCCAGGGATCCTAAAATGCACCCAGTCACCCCAGACTGAACCCAGACTGCACCCATGGATTCAACGGTGCACGCAATCACCCCAGACTGATCCCAGACTACATCCAGGAATCCTACAGTGCACGCAGTCACCCCAGACTGATCCCAGACTGCACCCTGGCATCCTGCAGTGCACGCAGTCACCCCAGAGTGAACCCAGACTGCACCCAGGGATCGTACAGTGCACGCAGTCACACCAGACTAATCCCAGACTGCACCCAGGAATCCAACAGTGCACGCATTAACACCAGACTGATCCCAGACTACACCCAGGGAGCCGATAGTGCAAGCAGTCACCCCAGACTGATCCCAGACTGCACTTAGTGATCCGACAGTGCACGCAGTCACCCCAGACTGATCCCAGACTAAACCCAGGGATCCGACAGTGCACGCAGTCACCCCAGACTGATCCCAGACTGCACCCAGGAATCCGACAGTGCACGCAGTCACCCCAGACTGATCCCAGACTGCACCCAGGGATCTTACATTGCACTCAGTCACCCCAGACAGATCCCAGACTGCACCCAGGAATCTAACAGTGCATGCAGTCACCCCAGACTGATCCCAGACAGCACCCAGGGATCCGACAGTGAACGCAGTCACCCCAGACTGATCCCAGACTGCACCCAGGGATCCCACAGTGCACGCAGTCACCCAAGACTGAACCCAGACGACACCCAGGGAGCCGACAGTGAACGCAGTCACCCCAGACTGATCCCAGACTGCACCCAGTGATCCTACATTGAACGAAGTCACCCCCGACTGATTCCAGACTGCACCCAGGAAATCTACAGTGCACGCAGTCAACCCAGACTGATCCTAGACTGCACCCAGGAATCCGAAATTGCAAGCAGTCACCCCAGACTGATCCCAGACTGCACGAAGGGATCCCACAGTGCACTTAGTCACACCAGACTGATCCCAGACTGCACCCTGGGTTCCGACAGTGCACCCAGTCACCCCAGACTGAGCCCAGACTGCACACAGTGATCCTACAGTGCACGCAGTAACCCCAGACAGATCCCAGACTGCACCCAGATATCCTGTAGTGCACGCAGTCACCCCAGACTGATCCCAGACTGCACCCAGGAAATCTAAAGTGCACACAGTCACCCCAGACTGATACCACACTGCACCCAGTGAGCCGACAGTGCACGCAGTCACCCCAGACAGATTCAAGACTGCAACAAGGAATCCTGCAGTGCACGCAGTCACCCCAGACAGATCCCAGACTGCAGCCACGGATCCTACAGTGCACGCAGTCGCCCCAGACTGATCCCAGACTGCACCCAGGGATCCGATATTGCACCCAGTCACCCCAGACTGATCCCAAACTGCACCCAGCAATCCGACATGCACCCAGTCACCCCAGACTGATCCCAGACTGCACCCAGGAATCCTACAGTGCACGCAGTCACCCCAGACTGATCCCAGACTGCACCCAGGAATCCCACAGTGCACGCAGCAACCCCAGACTGATCCCAGACTGCACCCAGTGATCCTACAGTGCACGCAGTCTTCCCCGACTGATCCCAGACTGCACCCAGGTATCCTACAGAGCACGCAGTCATCCCCGACTGATCACAGACTGCACCCAGGGATCCGGAAGTGCACACAGACACCCCAGACTGATCCCAGACTGCACTCAGGGATCCCAGACTGCTCCCAGTCACGCCAGACTGATCCCAGACTGCACGCAGGAATTCTACAGTGCACGCAGTCACCGCAGACTGATCCCAGACTGCACCTAGGAATCGTACAGTGCACGCAGTCACCCCAAACTGATAACCAGACTGCACCCAGGGATCCTAAAATGCACCCAGTCACCCCAGACTGATCCCAGACTGCACCCAGGAATCCAACAGTGCAAGAAGTCACCCCAGACTGATCCCAGACTGCACCCAGGGATCCTACAGTGCACGCAGTCAACCCAGACTGATCCCAGACTGCACCCAGGGATCCTACATTGCACGAAGTCACCCCAGACTGATCCCAGACTGCACCCAGGGATCCTACAGTGCACACACTCACCCCAGACTGATCCCAGACTGCACCCAGGAATCGTACAGTGCATGCAGTCACCCCAGACTGATCCCAGACTGCACCCAGGGATCCTACAGTGCACGCAGTCAACCCAGACTGATCCCAGACTGCACCCAGGGATCCTACATTGCACGAAGACACCCCAGACTGATCCCAGACTGCACCCAGGGATCCTACAGTGCACGCACTCACCCCAGACTGATCCCAGACTGCACCCAGGGATCATACATTGCACCCAGTCACTCCAGACTGATCGCAGACTGCACCCAGGGATCCCAGTGTGCACACAGTCACCCCAGACTGATCCCAGACTGCACCCTGGGACCCTACATTGCACGCAGTCACCCCAGACTGATCCCAGACTGCACCCAGGGATCCTACAGTGCACGCACTCACCCCAGACTGATCCCAGACTGCACCCAGGGATCCTACAGTGCACGCAGTCACCCCAGACTGATCCCAGACTGCACCCAGGAATCGTACAGTGCACGCAGTCACCCCAGACTGATCCCAGACTGCACCCAGGGATCCCACAGTGCACGCAGTCAACCCAGACTGATCCCAGACTGCACCCAGGGATCCTACATTGCACGAAGTGACCCCAGACTGATCCCAGACTGCACCCAGGGATCCTACAGTTCACGCACTCACCCCAGACTGATCCCAGACTGCACCCAGGGATCCTACAGTGCACGCACTCACCCCAGACTGATCCCAGACTGCACCCAGGGATCATACATTGCACCCAGTCACTCCAGACTGATCCCAGACTGCACCCAGGGATCCTACAGTGCACGCAGTCACCCCAGACTGATCCCAGACTGCACCCAGGAATCGTACAGTGCACGCAGTCACCCCAGACTGATCCCAGACTGCACCCAGGGATCATACATTGCACCCAGTCACTCCAGACTGATCGCAGACTGCACCCAGGGATCCCAGTGTGCACACAGTCACCCCAGACTGATCCCAGACTGCACCCTGGGACCCGACATTGCACGCAGTCGCCCCAGACTGATCCCAGACTGCACACAGGGATCCTACAGTGTACCCAGTCAACCGAGACTGATCGCAGACTGCACCCTATGATCCCAGAGTGCACCCAGTCACACCAGACTGATCACAGACTGCACCCAGGGATCGTACAATGCACGCAGTGACCCCAGACAGATACCACACTGCACCCAGGAATCTAACAGTGCATGCAGTCACCCCAGACTGATCCCAGACTGCACCCAAGAATCCTACAGTGCACCCAGTCACCGCAGACTGATCCCAGACGACACCCAGGGAGCCGACAGTGAACGCAGTCACCCCAGACTGATCCCAGACTGCACCCAGTGATCCTACATTGAACGCAGTCAATCCCGACTGATCCCAGACTGCACCCAGGAAATCAACAGTGCACGCAGTCAACCCAGACTGATCCGAGACTGCACCCAGGCATCCCACAGTGCACGCAGTCACCCCAGACTAATCCCAGATTGCACCCATGTTTCCTACAGTGCACGCAGTAACCACAGACAGATCCCAGACTGCACCTAGATATCCTGCAGTGCACGCAGTCACACCAGACTGATCCCAGACTGCACCCAGGAAATCTAAAGTGCACACAGTCAGCCCAGACTGACCCCAGACTGCACCCAGTGAGCCAACAGTGCACGCAGTCACCCCAGACTGATCCCAGACTGCAAAAAGGAATCCTGCAGTGCACGCAGTCACCCCAGACAGATCCCAGACTGCAGCCACGGATCCTACAGTGCACGCAGTCGCCCCAGACTGATCCCAGACTGCACCCAGGGATCCGACAGTGCACCCAGTCACCCCAGACTGATCCCAGACTGCACCCAGGAATCCTACAGTGCACGCAGTCACCCCAGACTGATCCCAGACTTCACCCAGAGATCCGACATTGCACGCAGTCAGCCCAGGCTGCACCCAGGAATCCTGCAGTGCACGCAGTAATCCCAGACTGATCCCAGACTGCACCCAGTGATCCTACAGTGCACACAGTCTTCCCCGACTGATCCCAGACTGCACCCAGGAATCCTACAGAGCACGCAGTCATCCCCGACTGATCACAGACTGCACCCAGGGATCCTGCAGTGCACCCAGTCACCCCAGACTGATCGCAGACTGCACCCAGGGATCCGAGAGTGCACCCAGTCACACCAGACTGATCACAGACTGCACCCATGGATCGTACAATGCACGCAGTGACCCCAGACAGATACCAGACTGCACCCAGGAATCTAACAGTGCATGCAGTCACCCCAGACTGATCCCAGACTGCACCCAGGAATCCTACAGTGCACCCAGTCACCGCAGACTGATCCCAGACGACACCCAGGGAGCCGACAGTGAAAGCAGTCACCCCAGAATGATCCCAGACTGCACCCAGTGATCCTACAGTACACGCAGTCAACCCAGACTGATCCGAGACTGCACCCAGGGATCCCACAGTGCACGCAGTCACCCCAGACGAATCCCAGATTGCACCCATGTTTCCTACAGTGCACGCAGTCACCACAGACTGATCCTAGACTGCACCCAGGAATCCGACATTGCACGCAGTCACCCCAGACTGAGCCCAGACTGCACACAGGGATCCTACAGTGCACGCAGTAACCCCAGACAGATACCAGACTGCACCCAGATATCCTACAGTGCACGCAGTCACCCCAGACTGATCCCAGACTGCACCCAGGAAATCCGACATTGCACGCAGTCACCCCAGACTGACCCCAGACTGCACCCAGTGAGCCTACAGTGCACGCAGTCACCCCAGACTGATCCCAGACTGCAACAAGGAATCATGCAGTGCACGCAGTCACCCCAGACTGATCCCAGACTGCAGCCACGGATCCTACAGTGCACGCAGTCACCCCAGACTGATCCCAGACTGCACCCAGCAATCCGACATGCACCCAGTCACCCCAGACTGATCCCAGACTGCACCCAGGAATCCTACAGTGCACGCAGTCACCCCAGACTGATCCCAGACTGCACCCAGGGATCCTACAGTGCACGCAGTCACCCCAGACTGATCCCAGACTGCACCCAGGGATCCTACATTGCACGCAGTCATCCCCGACTGATCCCACACTGCACCCAGGAATCCGACAGAGCACGCAGTCACCACAGACTGATCCCAGACTGCACCCAGGGATCGTGCATTGCACGCAGACACCCCAAACTGATCCCAGACTGCAACCAGTGATCCCAGAGTGCTCCCAGTCACGCCAGCCTGATCCCAGACTGCACCCAGGAATTCTACAGTGCACGCAGTCACCCCAGACTGATCCCAGACTGCACCCATGGATCGTACAGTGCACGCAGTCACCCCAAACTGATCCCAGACTGCACCCAGGGATCCGAAAATGCACCCAGTCACCCCAGACTGATCCCAGACTGCATCCAGGGATCCTACATTGCACGCAGTCAACGCAGACTGATCCCAGACTGCACCCAGGGATCCTACATTGCACGAAGTCACCCCAGACTGATCCCAGACTGCACCCAGGGATCCTACATTGCACGAAGTCACCCCAGACTGATCCCAGACTGCACCCAGGGATCCTACAGTGCACGCAGTCACCCCAGACTGATCCCAGACTGCACCCAGGAATTCTATAGTGCACGCAGTCAACCCAGACTGATCCCAGACTGCACCCAGGGATCCCAGAGGGCACCCAGTCACACCAGACTGATCCCAGACTGCACCCAGGGATCGTAAGTTGCACGCAGTCAACCCAGACAGATCCCAGACTGCACCCAGGGATCCTACATTGAAAGCAGTCATCCCCGACTGATCCCAGAATGCACCCAGGAAATCGACAGAGCACGCAGTCACCCCAGACTAATCCCAGATTGCACCCATGTTTCCGACAATGTACGCAGTCACCCCGGACTGATCCCAGACTGCACCCAGGAATCCGACATTGCACGCAGTCACCCCAGACTGATCCCAGACTGCACCCAGGGAACCCACAGTGCACGCAGTCACCCCAGACTGATCCCAGACTGCACCCTGCGTTCCGACAGTGCACCCATTCACCCCAGACTGAGCCCAGACTGCACACAGGGATCCTACAGTGCACGCAGTCACCCCAGACTGATCCTAGACTGCACCCAGGAAATCTAAAATGCACACAGTCACCCCAGACTGATCCCAGACTGCACCCAGGGAGCCTGCAGTGCACGCAGTCACCCCAGACTGATCCCAGACTGCAAAAAGGAATCCTGCAGTGCACGCAGTCACCCCAGACTGATCCCAGACTGCAGCCACGGATCCTGCAGTGCACCCAGTCACCCCAGACTGATCCCAGACTGCACCCAGTAATCCGACATGCACCCAGTCACCCCAGACTGATCCCAGACTGCACCCAGGAATCCTAGAGTGCACGCAGTCACCCCAGACTGATCCCAGACTGCACCCAGGGATCCAACAGTGCACGCAGTCAGCCCAGACTGATCCCAGACTGCACACAGGCATCCTGCAGTGCACGCAGACACCCCAGACTGATCCCAGACTGCACCCAGGGATGCTGCAGAGCACGCAGTCACCCCAGACTGATCCCAGACTGCACCCAGGAATTCTACAGTGCACGCAGTCACCCCAGACTGATCCCAGACTGCACCCAGGGATCGTACAGTGCACGCAGTCACCCCAGACTGATCCCAGACTGCACCCAGGGATCGTACAGTGCACGCAGTCACCCCAAACTGATCCCAGACTGCACCCAGGGATCCTAAAATGCACCCAGTCACCCCAGACTGATGCCAGACTGCATCCAGGGATCCTACTCTGCACGCAGTCATCCCAGACTGATCCCAGACTGCACCCAGGGATCCCAGAGTGCACGCAGTCACCCAGACTGATCCCAGGCTGCACCCATGGATCCCACAGTGCACGCAGTCACCCCAGACTGATCCCAGACTGCACCCAGGAATCCTACAGTGCACGCAGTCACCCCAGACTGATCACAGACTGCACCCAGACATCCTACAGTACACGCAGTCACCCCAGACTGATCCCAGACTGCAGCCACGGATCCCAGAGTGCACCAATTCACCCCAGACTGATCCCAGACTGCACCCAGGAATCCAAAATTGAAAGCAGTCACTCCAGACTGATCCCAGACTGCACCCAGGGATCCGACAGTGCACCCAGTCACCCCAGACTGATCCCAGACTGCACCCATGGATCCCAGAGTGCACCCAGTCACCCTCGAGGGATCGCAGAGTGGCAGTTTTCTATTGACACCACCAGAACACCAGCTGCTCCTGCAACATGAACTTGTATTTATAAAATATATAATATGTGTATGTTTATTTCGACACGGCCAGGATGGCAGCATTCTGGAAATAATCGCGGCAGGTACGGCAGCCAGCTTGTTCAAAATTGCCACAACTGTGGCCGCCATCTTGGTAAAATAGAGGAAATTCCCCCGCAGATTGTCGACAGTGATCCAACACTGATCACAGAGTGATCCCAGAGTGAACCCACAGTGACCCACAGTGCACCTAGTCCCACAGAGTGATCCCAGAGTGCACCCACAGTGACCCACAGTGCACCTAGTCCCACAGAGTGATCCCAGAGTGAACCCACAGTGACCCACAGTGCACCTAGTCCCACAGAGTGATCCCAGAGTGCACCCACAGTGACCCACAGTGCACCTAGTCCCACAGAGTGATCCCAGAGTGCACCCACAGTGACCCACAGTGCACCTAGTCCCACAGAGTGATCCCAGAGTGCACCCACAGTGACCCACAGTGCACCTAGTCCCACAGAGTGATCCCAGAGTGCACCCACAATGACCCACAGTGCACCTAGTCCCACAGAGTGATCCCAGAGTGCACCCACAGTGACCCACAGTGCACCTAGTCCCACAGAGTGATCCCAGAGTGCACCCACAGTGACCCACAGTGCACCTAGTCCCACAGAGTGATCCCAGAGTGCACCCACAGTGACCCACAGTGCACCTAGTCCCACAGAGTGATCCCAGAGTGCACCCACAGTGACCCACAGTGCACCTAGTCCCACAGAGTGATCCCAGAGTGCACCCACAATGACCCACAGTGCACCTCGTCCCACAGAGTGATCCCAGAGTGAATCCACAGTGGCCCACAGTGCACCTAGTCCCACAGAGTGATCCCAGAGTGAATCCACAGTGGCCCACAGTGCACCTAGTCCCACAGAGTGATCCCAGAGTGCACCCACAGTGACCCACAGTGCACCTAGTCCCACAGAGTGATCCCTGAGTGCACCCACAGTGACCCACAGTGCACCTAGTCCCACAGAGTGATCCCAGAGTGCACCCACAGTGACCCACATTGCACCTAGTCCCACAGAGTGATCCCAGAGTGAACCCACAGTGGCCCACAGTGCACCTAGTCCCACAGAGTGATCCCAGAGTGCACCCACAGTGACCCACAGTGCACTTCTCCCACAGAGTGATCCCTGAGTGCACCCACAGTGACCCACAGTGCACCTAGTCCCACAGAGTGATCCCAGAGTGCACCCACAGTGACCCACAGTGCACCTAGTCCCACAGAGTGATCCCAGAGTGAATCCACAGTGGCCCACAGTGCACCTAGTCCCACAGAGTGATCCCAGAGTGAATCCACAGTGGCCCACAGTGCACCTAGTCCCACAGAGTGATCCCAGAGTGCACCCACAGTGACCCACAGTGCACCTAGTCCCACAGAGTGATCCCTGAGTGCACCCACAGTGACCCACAGTGCACCTAGTCCCACAGAGTGATCCCAGAGTGCACCCACAGTGACCCACATTGCACCTAGTCCCACAGAGTGATCCCAGAGTGAACCCACAGTGGCCCACAGTGCACCTAGTCCCACAGAGTGATCCCAGAGTGCACCCACAGTGACCCACAGTGCACTTGTCCCACAGAGTGATCCCTGAGTGCACCCACAGTGACCCACAGTGCACTTGTCCCACAGAGTGATCCCAGAGTGCACCCACAGTGACCCACAGTGCACCAAGTCCCACAGAGTGATCCCAGAGTGCACCCACAGTGACCCACAGTGCACCTAGTCCCACAGAGTGATCCCAGAGTGCACCCACAGTGACCAACAGTGCACTTGTCACACAGAGTGATCCCAGAGTGCACCCACAGTGACCCACAGTGCACCTTGTCCCACAGAGTGATCCCAGAGTGAACCCACAGTGACCCACAGTGCACCTAGTCCCACAGAGTGATCCCAGAGTGAACCCACAGTGACCCACAGTGCACCTTGTCCCACAGAGTGATCCCAGAGTGCACCCACAGTGACCCACAGTGCACCTTGTCCCACAGAGTGATCCCAGAGTGCACCCACAGTGACCCACAGTGCACCTAGTCCCACAGAGTGATCCCAGAGTGCACCCACAGTGACCCACAGTGCACCTTGTCCCACAGAGTGATCCCAGAGTGCACCCACAGTGAACCACAGTGCACCTTGTCCCACAGAGTGATCCCAGAGTGAACCCACAGTGCACCTTGTCCCACAGAGTGATCCCAGAGTGCACCCAGGGATCCCAGAGTGAACCCAGTCACCTCAGAGTGATGCCAGAATTTAACCAGTCACCCCAGAGTGATCCCAGAGTGCCCAGGGATCCCAGAGTGAACCCAGTCACCTCAGAGTGATGCCAGAATTTAACCAGTCACCCGAGACTGATCCCAGAGTGCCCAGGGATCCCAGAGTGAACCCAGTCACCTCAGAGTGATGCCAGAATTTAACCAGTCACCCGAGACTGATCCCAGAGTGCCCAGGGATCCCAGAGTGAACCCAGTCACCTCAGAGTGATGCCAGAATTTAACCAGTCACCCCAGACTGATCCCAGAGTGCGCCCATGGTTCCCAAAGTGCATCCAATCACTGCAGAGTGACCCCAGAGTGCACTCAGGGATCCCAGAGTCGCAGGCTTTATATTTAGACAATCACCACAACAACTACGACTGCAACAACAACTTTTATATATAACATATATATATATGTGTATTTATACATGGCCCGCATCACTGCAAGGACGCCAGCCATCTTAATCAAAACGCGGGTTTGTCCAGCGGCAGTCATCTTGGACATTATGGCGGGATGTATTGCGGCCATGTTCAACAATTTTATTTTTATTCGTTCACGGGATGTGGGCGTCGCTGGCGAGGCCGGCATTTATTGCCCATCTCTAATTGCCCTTGAGAAGGTGGTGGTGAGCCGCCTTCTTGAACCGCTGCAGTCCGTGTGGTGACGGTTCTCCCACAGTGCTGTTAGGAAGGGAGTTCCAGGATTTTGACCCAGCGACGATGAAGGAACGGCGATATATTTCCAAGTCGGGATGGTGCGTGACTTGGAGGGGAACGTGCAGGTGGTGTTGTTCCCATGTACCTGCTGCTCTTGTCCTTCTAGGTGGGAGAGGTCGCGGGTTTGGGAGGTGCTGTCGAAGAAGCCTTGGCGAGTTGCTGCAGTGCATCCTGTGGATGGTACACACTGCAGCCACAGTGCGCCGATGGTGAAGGGAGTGAATGTTTAGGGTGGTGGATGGGGTGCCAATCAAGCGGGCTGCTTTGTCCTGGATGGTGTCGAGCTTCTTGAGTGTTGTTGGAGCTGCAAGTGGAGAGTATTCCATCACACTCCTGACTTGTGCCTTGTCGATGGCTGCAAGTACTGCCACTATCTTGGACAAAACGACGGAAATTATCACGCACAGTGTCGACAGTGATACTAAAGTGACCCCAGAATGTCCCAGTGAACCCTCAGTGATTCCAAAGTGCACCTCGTCCCACGGAGTGAGCCCAGAGTGCACCCAGGGTTCCCAGATTGCATCCAGTCACCCCAGAGTGATCTCAGCATGGGAGTCTTTATATATTGACCAGGACCACAACAACAACAACTTGTAGTTATAAGATATGCATCATATATACACACATATATATATATATACATATA
Organism: Heptranchias perlo; assembly: GCF_035084215.1. Lineage (NCBI taxonomy): Eukaryota > Metazoa > Chordata > Chondrichthyes > Hexanchiformes > Hexanchidae > Heptranchias > Heptranchias perlo. Next base: position 605,200 of record NW_027139088.1, on the reverse strand, counting down.
TATATAAACTAGGCCTGCATGGCAGCACGTACCGCAGCCACCCTTGGAAAAATAGCAGCCAGTATTTTGGCCATCTGGGACAAAATGACAGCTAGTAGTGCGCAGAGCCTCCCCAGTGACCCACAGAGACCCTACAGTGAATGTAGATTGCACCCATCGACCACAGAGTGCAACCAGTTACAACAGAGTAGTCCCAGAGTTGTAGTATTTATATTTAGACCACCACCACAACAACCAGCACTGTAACCCAGGAAATCTACAGTGCACGCAGGGACAGCAGGAGGCCATTTTTCCCTTCGAGCATCTTACACAGTAACAGGAGGAGGCCATTCAAACTCTCGAGCCTGTGACACAGTAACAGGAGGCCAATCAGCCCCTCAAGCCTGTTCGATAGGAATGGAATGAGGCTTTTCAGCCCTTGTAGCCTGTTATGCAGGAACTGGAGGTCATGCAGCCCCTCAAGCCTGTTACACAGGAAGAGGAGGATAATCAGCCCCACAAGCCTGTTGGGTCGTATCAGGAGGAGGCCATTCAGCCCCTCAAGCCTATTACACAGCAACTGAAGGCCATTCAGCCCCTCGAGCCTATTACACTGGACAAGGATGAGGCCATTCAGCCCCTCGAACCTGTTATACAGGAACTGAGGACATTCAGCCCCTCGAGACTGTTATACAGGAACAGGAGGAGGCCACTGAGCCCCTCGAGCCTGTGATACAGAAACAGGAGGAGGCGATTAAGCCCCTCGAGCCCATTACTCCGGAACTGGAGGCCAATCAGCCCCTCAAGTCTGTTACATCGGAACAGGAAGAGACATTCAGCCCTTCGAGCCTGTTAAGTCGGAAGAGGAGGAGGCCATTCAGCCCTTCGAGCCTGTTATACAGGAACTGAGGACATTCAGCCCCTCGAGACTGTTACATAGCAACAGGTGGAGGCCATTCAGCCCCACGAGCATGTTACATCGGAACAGAAGTTGACAATTCAGCTCCTTGAGCCTGTTCCGCTATTCAGTTGGATCATGGCTGATTTGTATCTTAACTCCATCTATCCGCCTTGGTTCCTTAATCCTTCATATCCTTGCCCAACAAAAATCTATAATCACCGTTTTGAAATTTCGCATTGACCCCCAGCCTCAACAGAGTTTTGTGGGAGAGAGTTCCAGATTTCCACTCCCCTTTGTGTGAAGAAGTGCTTCCAGACATCACCCTGAACGGCCGACCTCTAATTTTAACGTTATGCCGCCTTGTTCGGGATTCCCCACCAGAGCATGGAGTTTCTCTCGATCCATCCTTTCAACTCCTTTAAATCATCTGAATCACCTCAATTAGATCACCCCCTTATTCTTCTATATTCAGGGAAATACAAGCCGAGTCTTTGCAACCTGTCCTCATAATTTAACCCTTTTAACCCCGATATCATTCTGGTGAATCTGAGCTGCAGCCCTTCCAAGGCCAATATATCCTTCCTGAGGGTCAGTGCCCAGAACTGAATGCAGTCCTCCAGATGGGCTCTAACCAGAGTTCTGTACAGCTGGAACAGAACTTCCACCCCTTTATATTCCAGCCCTCTTGAAATAAAGGCCGACATTCTATTAGCCTTTTTAATTATTTTTGTAACTGTCCACTAGCTTTTAATGATTTCTGTACTTGGACCCCTAATTCTCTCTGCTCCTCCACAGTTCCGAGCTCCTCACCATTTAGAAAACTCTCTGATCTATCTTTCTTAGATCCGAAGTGGATGACCTCACATTTCCCCACATTGAACTCCATTTGCCACAGTTTTACCCACTCACATAATCTCTCAATGTCCTGGGAATGCTTCGTGCTTTTGTTTGGTTGGAGAATGCTTTCTATCAGATCGATATTTTAAAAAGATTACATTGATTTTTATTTTGTACAGTTTGAACAAGATCATTATTCCCCGATCAGTAAAATGTCGGTGGTTTTCATATACTGGTGACAGTTCAGAGATAGTTGCCTTTTTGCCTAATTTAATGAAGTCAAATTTTTCTTATTTAAAATCAGTTGTATTTCTAAGCTTGAAAAGCAGCTCCTCTGTTAGGTGAGGCTTCACTCCCAATGTCTCAGTGTTTCCACTTGTCCTGATATCAATGTAACATTTGAAGGGCTCCAGGTAATGAACAGTGAAACCCCTTCAGATTATCTCAGCCCACTCGGTCTATCCAGTGCCGAATAGTGCCTGCTCTTCAGAGGGTGACAGATTCACACTACACTGGACCTTGTTTCAGACTTTAACTGACAAACAAATTGATGAAACAGTAAGAGAGAAACAAATAGTAGCAGTAAGACGACAGTTTTACTGTAAAGCTCAACCAGATACTTATTGGAAAAGAAAATAATAAATAATTCACAAATACTATACGGAACTGTGACCGAACCTTTTAACATCCTGGTTCTTTGTTGTCTTTTTCTCACAGACTGTGGAAACTGTCGACTTGATTAACATTCTCAGAGATTCCAAACAGACTCACCAGTTTGAAAAAGACAGGCTGATAAATGGCTTCAAAACAGTGACTGGGAGCCAGTCACTTTCAGCAATGATCTGTTTAATTCAAAAGAAGCTGCCAATCAAAACTGTACGAGAAGAAATGACCCCGGAGGTTTGTATCTCAATCAAATGTTTGACTTTGTAAGGTGCAGCCTGCCTTTAAGAGGTGCAGTTTGCCTTTAAGAGGTGCTAATCACTCACGCAATATTGCCCCCCTTGCTGGTGAGAAGCCGCTCAACAGCGCAGCCAGGCCTGACTGCTCGCAGGAATCAGGTAAATCACCAGGCAGCACCAATCTCACGGACTGTCTGCATCTCAATGACCGGGTGCAGGTTAATCATGTGGGGGTTAATCGCCCCCCGCGCCCGGATTCGGAGGTTATCGAATTTAACCCCGTGCATATCTTTATATATATTTTACATGGAATACAGCACGGCACAGAAACAGGCCATTCGGCCCATCTGGGTGAAGAAGTCTCTCCGGGGTTCCCAATTTTACTCCAACAACAACAACATTATATATATTTGTATACTACATAGAATTACACAGAATGTACAGCAGAGAAACAGGGGCCATTCGGCCCAACTGGGTAAATAAGTATCCCATGGAGTCCCCACAGTGACTCAGTGATTCCACAATGCACCCAGTGATAGTGTCCCATTGATCCACAGTGTCCCAGTGATCCACAGTGCACCCAGTGATAGTGTCCCATTGATCCACAGTGTCCCAGTGATCCACAGTGCACCCAGTGATAGTGTCCCATTGATCCACAGTGTCCCAGTGATCCACAGTGCACCCAGTGATAGTGTCCCATTGATCCACAGTGTCCCAGTGATCCACAGTGCACCCAGTGATAGTGTCCCATTGATCCACAGTGTCCCAGTGATCCACAGTGCACCCAGTGATAGTGTCCCATTGATCCACAGTGTCCCAGTGATCCACAGTGCACCCAGTGATCCCTCAGTGATCACAGAGTGACCCGGTGACCCAGCTGCACACCCACTGATAATACCACAATGCTCCCTAATTGATCCCAGTGATCCCACATTGCAGTCAGTGATTCCACAGTGCACCCAGAGGTCCCAGTATCCCAGTTTACTGCATTTGTGTAAAAGTTTGAGAGACTGTCTTTATATACAACAACTTGCGTGTATAAAATAACGTGTGTGTATTTATATATATATATATGTATATATATATATAACATTTCTGTATTACATAGAATGGGTAAAGTAGTTTCTCCTGTAACCCCATGAAGCTGAAACAAAATGGCGGCCAGTAAGGCGGCCATCTTAAACAAGATGGCCGCCAGTTTCCCAGTGATGCCACAGGAAGCCAATGATCCCACAATGTCCCACTGATCCCACAATGTCCCACTGATCCCACAATGTCCCACTGATCCCACAATGTCCCACTGATCCCACAGTGTCCCACTGATCCCACAATGTCCCACTGATCCTACAGTGGCCCACTGATCCCACAATGTCCCACTGATCCCACAATGTCCCACTGATCCCACAATGTCCCAGTGATCCCACAGTGGCCCACTGATCCCACAATGTCCCACTGATCCCACAATGTCCCACTGATCCCACAATGTCCCACTGATCCCACAGTGGCCCACTGATCCCACAGTGTCCCACTGATCCCACAATGTCCCACTGATCCCACAGTGGCCCACTGATCCCACAATGTCCCACTGATCCCACAGTGGCCCACTGATCCCACAATGTCCCACTGATCCCACAATGTCCCACTGATCCCACAGTGGCCCACTGATCCCACAGTGTCCCACTGATCCCACAGTGGCCCACTGATCCCACAGTGTCCCACTGATCCCACAATGTCCCACTGATCCCACAATGTCCCACTGATCCCACAGTGTCCCACTGATCCCACAGTGTCCCACTGATCCCACAATGTCCCACTGATCCCACAGTGGCCCACTGATCCCACAATGTCCCACTGATCCCACAATGTCCCACTGATCCCACAATGTCCCACTGATCCCACAATGTCCCACTGATCCCACAATGTCCCACTGATCCCACAGTGTCCCACTGATCCCACAATGTCCCACTGATCCCACAATGTCCCACTGATCCCACAATGTCCCACTGATCCCACAATGTCCCACTGATCCCACAGTGTCCCACTGATCCCACAATGTCCCACTGATCCCACAATGTCCCACTGATCCCACAATGTCCCACTGATCCCACAATGTCCCACTGATCCCACAATGTCCCACTGATCCCACAGTGGCCCACTGATCCCACAATGTCCCAGTGAACCTGCAGTATCCCAGTGATCCCACAATGTCCCACTGATCCCACAGTGTTCCAGTGATCCCACAATGTCCCACTGATCCCACAATGTCCCAATGATCCCACAGTGTCCCACTGATCCCACAATGTCCCAGTGAACCTGCAGTATCCCAGTGATCCCATAGCAACCTGTGAACCCACAGTGCTCCCAGTGATCCCACAGTGACCCAGACACAACTCACGTGAGCCCCATTGGGTGCAGCCTGTGGTGAAGGCCTCGGTCAGTCCCCTGTGGAGAGAAAACTTCTTGTCCAAGGAATCCTCCTCCTCCCAAAAATTCTCTTTCCACAACTTCATGTTACAGCAATTCCACTAAAAAATCCTTTAATTGATTGAAAACAATTGATTAAAAACAAAGCAAACGATTAAAAAGGCACAGCAAGAGCCCAGAGCTCCCTCACACTCACTCACACACACACATTCACACTCAGTCATTCACTCATTCCATTACATAGGCAGGCAATCTCTCAGCAAACACCACTGACAAACACACTCCCCAGTCACAAAGCAGAGAATCTGAAGAAGAGGAAGAAAAGTTGGGACAGAGAGAGACAGAAAGACACTCAGGCAGACTGAAGAGCACATATTGCTTTTCTCTCTCTCTAATACAAGTTTGCAGGGTTTTCTCTCCTGATTTGCCAATCACTCCCTCACCCACCCCATCCCCCATCACCGCTCCCCTTAAAGGTGTTGGTCTGTCTGCCTGTCCTGGTTAGTGTTCGCTGCAGGGTCCAAATTGCCCCTGTGCTCATTTTCTCTTCTGTTCCTGGAGCAGGCAACAAAAAGCCCGGGCATTTTTTTCTACTTCACCCTTTATGTTGCAGTTTGCAAAGGTGAACGAACTTTCCCTTTGCTCTTTTCTCTTGTTTTAATTAGCAGTGGACGAAAGCCCAGTAGTTTGTGTTCAGCTTACAGTTTGTGGCTTTTTCCAATTAGCCAAAGATTTCAAATAAATTCATGACATATAAAAGAGCCAAAGCAAATTTTAAAAAACATAATATACAGCAAGATCCCTCACTCAGTTACAGGGACAATCTCTCAGCAACATTCATTTACACAGAAACAAAGCCCAATTTATAAACGAGAAGAATCGAAAGAGTAGAAGATTGAGAAACAATCTTTATCGACAACAACAACTTATATATACATATATATATAAGAACATAAGAAATAGGAGCAGGAGTAGGCCAATCGGCCTCTCGAGCCTGCTCCACCATTCAATAAGATCATGGCTGATCTGATCCTAACCTCAAATTCATGTCCAATTTCCTGCCCGCTCCCCGTAACCTCTAATTCCCTTCACTTCTAGAAAACTGTCTATTTCTGTTTAAAATTTATTTAATGAAGTAGCTTCCACAGCTTCCTGGGGCAGCAAATTCCACAGACCTACCACCCTCTGAGTGAAGAAGTGTCTCCTTATTTCAGTTTTGAAAGAGCAGCCCCTTATTCTAAGATTATGCCCCCTAGTTCTAGTTTCACCCATCCTTGGGAACATCCTTACCACATCCACCCGATCAAGCCCCTTCACAATCTTATATGTTTCAATAAGATCGCCTCTCATTCTTCTGAACTCCAATGAGTAGAGTCCCAATCTACTCAACCTCTCCTCATATGTCCACCCCCTACAACAGCAAATTGTATCCATATGTATATATATATATATATATATATGTGTGTGTGTATTATCAAAACTACTATTACAAGCATCCATGAGGGCTGTGGGGGAAAAGCAGAGCAGGAAATGGGAATGATTGAATCGCGCTTTCAAGGAGCTGGCACAGGCAGGGTGGGCTGAATGGACTCCTCTTGCACCGTGCCTGCTATCAAAATGTGAATCGATGAACAACAACTTCAACGCCATGAACCTGAAACAAAATAGCACCCGAAAGGCGGCCATCTTCCTGAGGGGCAAGGTGAAGCTTGTTGTGATGAGAGACACAGAGAGGGATAATTTGCTGTTCCTGTAAAATCACTGTTGCACTATAGTTAAAAATACAAACTGAGTGAGACTAACACTAGGTGGTGTTTAACATAAAGACAGCGGTGCAGTGAGGGAATTAAACATCAAAATGTGAACTTCTGCCAAAAAAATGGATTAACATTTGGTTATTTGGACTGAATGGTGACAGAAAAGGAGAGACCAGACATTCGGAGGAAAGGTCCAATCAACCATTTTTTTGTAGAGAATGTAATTCTAGCTTCTATTAAATAAATCAGAGTAAAATTGGACTCAATCTGAATGTAGTTCTGATCTGGGATTTAATTCATTTCTCCATTATTCATATTTTTCTTTAATCTGAAACAATAACAGTATTTTAACAGTAACAGAACAGGAGAGAGCTGTGGGACCCTGTCCAGTTTATTAACACTGCAGAAGGGGTAAAAATACATATTATTTATTACAGAATCCAGCAGCTCACTGGGAAAGTAACACATGGTACAGATGGAGGAGCAAAAAGGTGGAAAGTGATTTTACACTTTAATTTGGAGCAATAACTTTTTATCTCCACACGGTTTAGTTTTACATTTAACTAATGGGCTCTTTATCCTAAACAAACTTCAGGCACAAACCATGGCTTTATAAAGAAAACAATCATTTATTATTAATTCAATAGAAAAAAATGACATTAGAATTTAAACATCATCTTGGGTTTATGCCCGATTTAGAATTGCTTTCGCAAAAAATAAACAACACATTCTCATAGACAAAGCCCATAACGAAAGTTTTAGACTTGCCGAGAAGATTCCAGGTATTTTGATGGATACCGTTGTAGAATAGTTTGACTTTCTCTGGTGGACAGGTCATCTGCTTCACAGGCAATCTGTAAACCTGCATCGAGGCATCAAGCTGGGAGGTAGCGAGCAGTCAGGAAGATTCCAGGTGAGGTGTTGCTGACAGGAAGCTAAAGGTGATGTTGGAGCAGTTATGGTGGATCTGTGTCTCTCTCCACTCAACTTCTGCCCAGCTTTTTAAGACCGTTTTTATAGAGAATCACACCTCTGGGACGGTGGCTTCTCAACAACAGGTTCCGACAAATACAACCCAAGATTGATTGAAACTTCACTTGTTTTCTCTCAGTGTCCACAACGTCACCAAGTTAAGTCAGCAGGAGTTCAAACGACCTCTAGCCCTCCTGGAATCGTTCTTGTTGCTATGGTGATCTATCCTCTGCTGTGTGATATTTTACAATGTGTCATTAATAATCCTTCTAACAGTCCTTCCACCTTTTAAGCGTCCTTTTCCTTCAGATATGCTGAAGCTGATTTAGTCTCAGGCTTTCGATTATCAGATGAATTTTTACTACACAGAGCAGCTGGGAAACTCCTGCAGTAAGTAATGGTCAGGGTCAGGTACACAAGGCTGAGTGACTTTATTGTGCAGCTCAAGGCATCACCTTGAGAAATGTCAAAATTAAATCCACAAGAGTGTTGGCCCAGAACAAACATGAACTGTCTGACCTGCTTCATCTGCGGCTCTTCTGCTGGTCAGCACTCTCACACACTCCAGGCTGATTACATAGTTATTTTTGTCCGTACTTCATTGTGTCTGTTCTCTGTTTATGTCGTTTGTCTCTATTTATTTTCTGTGTGTTTTTCTATCTTGTTATTTCCACTTCTACTTCCACCACTTTGCAATTCTTTGTCAGTCTCTCTCTCTCGTTCCATCCATGTCTGCTTGCTCTCTCTCATTATATATATATATATATATATATGCTTTCTTTCACTCTTTCTTTCTCTCTTTATTTTTTCTCTCCAGTCTAACAAACTCACTTTATTTATCTCCAGCTCTGTGTACCTCTGTCTCTACCCCTCTTTGGTTCCATCTCCCTCTCTTTGTCACAGACCCTCTCCCCTTTATGTGAACCTGTTTTAATTTTCTGCGCCATTTAATCATTATATTTATTTTGCCTTGTGTTCTCTGTCTCTGTCCACTCCTCTCTCCATCTCTCTCTCCTTCTGTCTTTCTCTGTCTCTCTCCCTGTCTTTCTGTATTTCTTACTCTCTCTGTCCCACTATCTCCCTGTCTTTCTCTCTGATCTCTCTCACGCTCTCCCTGTGTCGCTCTCTGCCTCTCTCTCTCTCTTTCTTGCTCTCACTTTCTATCTCTCCCTAGCTCTTTATATCACTATCTCGCTCTCTCTCACTCTTTATCGCTTTATGTTCCTCTCTGTCTCCATGTCAGTCACTCTCCCCTCTCTCACTCCCTCTGTGTATATCTGCCTGTCTCAGTCTTTCTCCAACTCTCTGACTTTCTCTCTCTCGCTCCTTCTCCCCCTCTCCACCTCGCTCTCTCTCTCTCTCTCTCTCCCTCGCCATTTATTTGGAGTGCACCCATTCTGATCTGGCCCAAAGCAGCTACTTTGAATCCCAGCTTTGCACATTTTGCTGGATGAGCATTTAGTTGAAGTCCAGCTCGGCTCTTTAGTGCCGCTATTTCGAGTAAAATGCATGTGTCGTCTGCAGAGTAAATCCTGCCTTAATAGGTCAGAGTTTCAATAACATATAACATCAGAACCATATTTCAGATCATTTCAGGGCCCTGTGCTGCTAATATAAAATGTACTTTCCATCCCCCGGGAAGTGTAGGGATGGAGTATGAAATGGGATTTAGTTCTAGTGCTTGAAGCCCTTCAGCTCTTTCTATGATTTCACTAATTTAACAATTAGATTGAATGGGTATTTCACCGCGTTCTTCAGCTCCTCTCTGAATTTAGTCTGGGTCAGGACATAAATACACGTGTTTGTGCAGGAACTGAGAAGCTGCAGCATTCCTGCTGTGTGTTGTGTGATATAACCAGGGTCAGTGTAGGAGTAAAAAGACCGAATGTCTGCAATTCGCATATAAATGTTAAATATAACATATGTCATCCACAACAGTATAAAACTGCCCGATATACTGAAGAGTAAAATGATGGATTTCTTTCGGTTCTCCATCTCTGGATCACTCTGATTCTCTCCATTACTGCGGCCCCGGAGTCCCCTGCGGACTCGACTGGACATTAAAATACGCCTGGCCGTCAGAACATTGAGCAGTAAAATCAGACAGAACGGGACACAAGGGGTTAAAATGAGGTAAAACATCTCAAATGCTGCCCATGCGGGGGAAGTACGGAAGCTCAGTTTAGTCACACAAAACCAGGGAACATTATCAATTATATCTAAAGGTTCAAATGCAAAGTACGTGGGGACAGTCACCGAACAGACCAGCACACTCACTGTTCCCAGAACCACAGCCGCCGTTCTCTCGGTGCAATATTTAGTTTTCAGCTTCTCACAACAAATGGCCACAAATCGATCAAAGGTGAAAGCGACTGTGAACCAGACAGAAACCACAGTGGCTGCACCACCCAAGACTATAATAAAACTACACACGGGAGTAATGCTCAGGAATGACCCTGGGAAATACATCGCATTAATCGCCCTCAATATCGGATCAGTGATAATGACCATGAGATCGGTCACTGCCATTCCCACCAGGTAGACACTGATACATCTGGAGAGACCGCACTTTCCTCGGGACAGGATCACAATCGCCACCAAGTTAACTGTAAGAGAGAGAAAAGGAATCAGAGAAATTACTGATCAGACCTGGAGACAAAGCAGCAGATTGAGAGGATCTGGGTGAAATTTCCAGCTTTGTTGCTGCATCGAAGGGTGGAAAGTGATTGATTGACCTGGGCAGCGCTTTCGGGCAGAGAGATGTTTTTAAACACAATGATCAATAATGAATTGGGAGATGGATACAGAAAGTGAATAAAGTGAGGACTGGATCCATTGGAAGGGCTGAGTGAGGGCGCAGTGCCGGTGGGGAAGGGAGCTGGGGTTTTACACACCGGGAATCCAGCGGATTAAAGCCGGGTTTGGGCTCCAGACGGATGGGAAAGAGAGGGAAGTGTCGGAAGGTGGGGGACAGGGTGAGGTGCAGCTCGTGTGTTGCTCTGGGTTAAGAGAGTCGATAGTGAGTCAGATTGGGAGGGAGTCAAGGAAAAGAGTAGTGCACATGAACGTGTCGGAGATGGAGAGGAGTCAGGAGTAGATGGTTTGGGAGAATTGACAAACTGAAGGAACCGACGAGACAGAGGATTCATTGCAGTGTGAGCAGAGGCTGGGATTCACAGGGAGAGACTGTACACAATCCAACTATTACATTTAACAGTTCATTTCGGTAGTTATTGGTGTCAGGGAACCTGTGTTTGGTACAAAATGTGTTTAATAAATTTAAGTTGCAAATTCAATGAAACTTAAAATGAAAAGTATTAATAAAATTAATCACGTTGTTATTGAACTGATCCGAGCTTGAAAAAAACAGTTTCCGAATAATTGATTACAATCAAGACATTTCTGATTCTATTCTTGAAGTAAATTTTAATTATGTTTAGTGTTAAGTTGGAAAACAAGGAACATTCACAAAAACAGACTGAGGACCTGACAGGGATATAAACATGAGGAGCGAGTCCCACAATAAAAACTCACCCAATCTGACCACATCACAATAACACCTTCAAATCACATTTTCTCTGTTTAATTGTACTGGAAGTTTCAGCAGTTCATTCTGATGAATTATTCACACCACAGCCTCTCGCTTTCCCTCTCAGTCGCCCTCTCTATCATTCACTCTACTCTCTTTCTCAAGTTCATTTTCATATCCGATTAAATCCTATCATCCTGTGCCTGCATTCTGTTCACCAGCCCCGTGTTTCACCGATCCTATTCTCAGTGTTAGTTTGTTAAATAGTGAAGCCTCTGTGGAATAGTTTAATGTTTCTACAGATCACCCAATCCTCCACCTGTTCACCAACACTGTTCACTTAATCTACAAATCATGGAATAAACAGAATCGAATCCCTCTCCCAGGCAGATCTCACAATAATTGAGATTCCTTCTCCAGTAATTATAGGGTCTAGGGATAGATGGCGGGACTGTTCAATTTACAAAACACCAACATCATACTTATAATCTACAGGTACATTGAAGGTCTGCTGATTTCAACAGGGACAGTGCAAATTGAGACCATAAAACATCAAAACATTTCATTTTACAGTGAAGTCCAGTGACAGTCAGTGAATTCATCCACAGTGAAGCAGAGAAGGAGATGTGAAAGAGGCAGCATCAAACTCAGTTCAGTAACCAGACATCTGAAGCGGCGTCAGATACACACATAATGAAATAATATTTCATAACAGTGATCACCAATACATACATTGAAATCCCAGTTAAACTGAAGCATGTTATTGAGGAGGGAGGACATTCCACTGCCTCCTTGTAACACTGAGACCGTGAGCTGTCTCATTATCAATCACTGAAAACACATTGATGAAAACATATTCCAGGACAGGTTAGTTCCACAACAAGAAACTGTTATCATCTCCTGATGGTCTGACACCAACTCTTAGCCCAATACATTCAGTACAGAGAATAATCCAGTAACAATGCCATGGTTGGATAGACAAATTCATGACAGATATAATGCAGCGCCTCAATACCGAAAGAGCAGAGACTTAACACATTCTATAATTCAACCAATAGAACAGAACAAGTGATTGTGTAAAATATGGAGGGACACAAAACAATTTTCCAAGTACAGCAGCAGAGTTAACACCGATTTACACCATTAACAGCTGAGATAACGGCTTACCTGGAACTCCAAATGCTGCAAGAACTGGATTATAAATCCGTATTATCTGATGGATTACTGGATATCCCATTTCTGTGAGAAGCACTGACTTCTGTTACCCTGGAAACCACAGCTCCAGCAGACACTCTGAGCTGATCCATTCCAACAAGCCCTGATTTATACAGGGGAGAAGTCTCCACTGACACGGTTATACTCCTGATCATTGCTATTAGTTACAGTCAGTTTAACAAACACATTATATCAGCAGCTTTGACTCCGCTGTAAATAATGTGGTGAATAAAACACAAACATCTCAAAGTCCACCTTATTACTTAATCAGACCTCTCTCAGGAATAAAGTTTAAATCTGTTCTCACACAGGACTGATCCAACAATAATAAACGGCTTCATTTACAGCTTTTATATAACTATATTGACCATGTTCACTCCTGGTGTTTCATTTATAATTTAGACAGATGTCTCCGCAGTGTGCACTGAATCCAGGGACACGAGCAGACCCGTTTCACTCTGTCCCTGCAGTTTCCCAGTTAAAATATGAATTGTGAGTCTCTGACACGAGGACAGTTAAAGGGCAGGTTGAGGATTGCAGCCTAGAAATGACTGTGGGTGATATTAGGGGACGGACACTGAACGTGTCCCATTGACATTCCTCTCTCCGCTATTTTACTGCAGATGTTTACCCGTTTATTCTACATTGGTTGACGGCTCCAGTAAAATTGGTCCCGTGTAACACCGAGCTGAGCTCATGACCCTTTTTCACCTCCATCACAAGGCCCCGTGATTCCCTCACCCGCCTCCATTCCTTCCTCAGCCCATTGCCATTCAAACCCTCATCAATGCCTCTGTACCCTCCAGACTCCATTCCTCCAATACACTCCTGACCGGCCACCCAATCCCCACCTTCTATAAACGTGAGCTCGTCCAAAACTCTTGTCCGTGTCCAACCAGCACCAGGTCCTGCTCGGCCTCACTGACCCTCACTGGCTCCCAGTTACATATTCATTAAATTTAAAATTCTCATCCTTGGGTTTAAAACCCTCCCCATTTCCATACCTACAGACAACCCACCGGTCACCATCTCATTCATCGGACACTGGCCTCTTTTGCTGGGAGTCCCCTCACTTGGTTCCACTCACCTATCTGATCAGAGCCAGAAGAAGCTTCTCTTCCCACCCTATCACCGTTATCTCTGATGTTTCTAAAGGTTCAATCCTTGGCTCCCCCCTCTTCCTCATCCACATGCTGCCCTTTGGTGACACAGTCTACAGACATGGACCAGCTTTCAGATGGACGCTGACAAAACCACCGCCTCTCTTGACCCTTCCAATATCTTTGTGTTGTCAGGTCCACATTCTGTTTTAGATGAGCCACCAGTTCCTCCAGTTAAAAATTGAGAAGTCATGATCTTTGGCCCCAAAATCTCCACATCCTGGCCAGGGATTCCATCCTCACCACTGGTTTTTTGATTGGTGAGTCACTCACCAATCACTCAAGCCCTTACTGACTTGTGTTTATAATATATATATATTACCTGTATATTTATGATGTATTTATATATTTGGAAGTGTATTTGCACAGGGGCAGCCGGGCTTGGACCGAATGGAGGCCAGCGGGGAGTGCGTCCCGGACAAAATGGGGGCGAGCGCGACCAACATTTTTTAAAAAGTCGCCGCTCACGCGGCTCCCATGCCGGACAAAATGAGGCCCGCGTCGCCACCACCTTGGGCAAAATGGAGGCCAACTTGGCTACCTCATTGGAACAAATGGAGGACAGCCAGGCCAACATTTTGGAAAAATGGCGGCTGCGCCAGCCGGCATCTTGGTCAGATGGCGGCAAGTAGCCAACAGAGTGTCCCCAGTGATCCCGCAGTCAACCCAGAATGATGCCAAGGTGCAGCCAGGGTTCCCAGCTTGCACCCAGTCAGCCCAGAGTGATGCCAGAGTGGCGGTCTTGATGTTCAGACCACCACCACAACAATAAGAACTACCACAACAATGTCCCAGTGACCCCCCCCCCAGTGTCCCCTGAATGTCCCAGTGACCACCCCAATTGTCCCCTGAATGTCCCAGTGACCCCCCCAGTGTCCCCAGAATATCCCAGTGATTCCAGTGTGCACCCAGTGACCCCAGAGTAACCCAGACATTACTCACGTGCTCCCCATCGGGTCCAGGCTGTGGTGAAGGTCTCAGTCAGTCCGTCCCCAGCGGAGAGAACGATGCTTGGCCCAGGATTTCTCCCACTCCTCCTCCTCCTCACAAAATGTCTCTTTCTGGATCATCTCCTTGCAGCATTTCATCAAAAAGATTCCTGAGGGGAGAGAGAGGGAATTGATTAAAATACAAAAGCAAGGGATTAAAAAGGCACAGCAAGAGGCCAGAACTCCCTCCCTCCCACTCCCTCTCTCACTCTCTCTTTTTCTCCCCCCTCTCTCTCTCTCCCACTCCCTCTCTCACTCTCTCCCACTCTCCCTCTCTCTCTCTCCCTCACTCCCTCTCCCTCTCATTCTCTCTCTCTCTCTAACCCTCTCCCTCTCTCTCTCTCCCTCTCCCTCCCTCTCATTCTCTCTCTCTCTCCCTCTCTCTACCCCTCTCCCTCTCCCTCTCTCACACTCCCCCAGTTGCACAGAATCTCTCCCTAATCCAAGTCTGCAGCTTGTTTCTCCCCTGCCTTTCCTCTGAATGCCTCTAACCGGTGCCGCACGGCCTGTCTGAGCTGCTCAGTGTTTGCTGCAGGGTCCAACCCTCCCCCTGGGTGTGTTTTCTCTTCTCTCCCTGGGCCTCGCCCACACCTGCTCTGGACATTGTTGCAACTTTAATTCTGTCAGTTGCTGTCAGCGAAAGGTCAACAGCTTTTCCCTCAACTGTTTTCTCCTGTTTGAATTAGAAGCTCGCCCCTCCCTGTTCAATCTCGACCTCTACCTCACCTTGTATTGTCCAGAATGTAATATAAGATATGGACTGAGTCCACCTCACCTTGTAATATACAGAATGTAATATAAGATATTTACTGGGTCCACCCAACCTTGTAATGTGCAGAATGTAATATAAGATATGGAGTGAGTACAACACATCTTGTATTGTACAGACTGTAATATAAGATATGGACTGAGTCCAACCTACTGTGTATTGTCCAGAATGTAATATAAGATATGGACTGAGTCCAACCCACTGTGTATTGTACAGAATATGACATAAGATATGGACTGAGTCCACCCCACTGTGTAATGTACAGAATGTAATATAAGATATGGGCTGAGTCCACCCCACCTTGTAATATACAGAATGTAATATAAGATATTTACTGGGTCCACCCAACCTTGTAATGTGCAGAATGTAATATAAGATATGGAGTGAGTCCAACCCATCTTGTATTGTACAGACTGTAATATAAGATATGGACTGAGTCCAACCCACTGTGTATTGTCCAGAATGTAATATAAGATATGGACTGAGTCCAACCCACTGTGTATTGTCCAGAATGTAATATAAGATATGGACTGACCCACCCCACTGTGTATTGTACAGAATGTAATATAAGATATGGGCTGAGTCCACCCCACCTTGTAATATACAGAATGTAATATAAGATATTTACTGGGTCCACCCAACCTTGTAATGTGCAGAATGTAATATAAGATATGGAGTGAGTCCAACCCATCTTGTATTGTACAGACTGTAATATAAGATATGGACTGAGTCCAACCCACTGTGTATTGTCCAGAATGTAATATCAGATATGGGCTGAGTCCAACCCACTGTGTGATGTGCAGAATGTAATATAAGATATGGACTGAGTCCAACCCACTGTGTATTGTACAGAATGTAATATAAGATATGGACTGAGTCCAACCCACTGTGTATTGGACAGAATATGACATAAGATATGGACTGAGTCCAACCCACTGTGTATTGTACAGACTGTAATATAAGATAGGGACTGAGTCCAACCCAATTTATATTGTACAGAATATAATATAAGATATGGACTGAGTCCACCCCACTGTGTATTGTACAGAATGTAATATAAGATATGGACTGAGTCCACCCCACTGTGTATTGCACAGAATGTAATATAAGATATGGACTGAGTCCACCCCACTGTGTATTGTACAGAATGCAATATAAGATATGGGCTGAGTCCACCCCACTGTATATTGTACAGAATGTAATATAAGATATGGACTGAGTCCAGCCCACTGTGTATTGTACAGAATGTAATATAAGATATGGGCTGAGTCCAACCCACTGTGTATTGTCCAGAATGTAATATAAGATATGGACTGAGTCCAGCCCACTGTGTATTGTACAGAATGTAATATAAGATATGGACTGAGTCCAACCCACTGTGTATTGTACAGAATGTAATATAAGATATGGACTGAGTCCAGCCCACTGTGTATTGTACAGAATGTAATATAAGATATGGGCTGAGTCCAACCCACTGTGTATTGTGCAGAATGTAATATAAGACATGGACTGAGTCCAACCCACTGTGCATTGTACAGAATATGACAGAAGATATGGACTGAGTCCAACCCACTGTGTATTGTACAGAATGTAATGTAAGATATGGACTGAGTCCACCCCACTGTGTATTGTACAGAATGTAATATAAGATATGGACTGAGTCCACCCCACTGTGTGTTGTACAGAATATGATATAAGATATGGACTGAGTCCACCACACTGTGTGATGTGCAGAATGTAATATAAGATATGGACTGAGTCCAACCCACCGTGTATTGTACAGAATGTAATATAAGATATGGACTGAGTCCAACCCACTGTGTAATGTACAGAATGTAATATAAGATATGGACAGAGTCCAATCCACTGTGTGATGTGCAGAATGTAATATAAGATATGGACTGAGTGCAACCCATTGTGTATTGTACAGAATGTAATATAACATATGGGCTGAGTCCAACCCACTGTGTAATGTACAGAATGTAATATAAGATATGGACAGAGTCCAATCCACTGTATAATGTGCAGAATGCAATATAAGATATGGACTGAGTCCGACCCACTGTGTAATGAACAGAATGTAATATAAGATATGGGCTGAATCCAACCCATTGTGTATTGTACCAACTGTAATATAAGATATGGACTGGGTCCACCCCACTGTGTATTGTACAGAATGTAATATAAGATATGGACTGAGTCCAACCCACTGTGTAATGTGCAGAATGTAATATAAGATATGGACTGAGTCCAACCCCCCTTGTAATGTGCAGAATGTAATATAAGATATGGACTGAGTCCAACCAACTGTGTATTGTACAGAATGTAATATAAGATATGGGCTGAGTCCACCCCACTGTGTGATGTGCAGAATGTAATATAAGATATGGACTGAGTCCAACCCACTGTGTATTGTACAGAATGTAATATAAGATATGGGCTGAGTCCAACCCACTGTGTAATGTACAGAATGTAATATAAGATATGGACTGAGTCCAACCCACTGTGTATTGTACAGAATATGACATAAGATATGGACTGAGTCCAACCCACTGTGTATTGTGCAGAATGTAATATAAGATATGGACTGAGTCCACACCACTGTGTATTGTACAGAATGTAATATAAGATATGTACTGGGTCCACCCAACCTTGTAATGTGCAGAATGTAATATAAGATATGGAGTGAGTTCAACACATCTTGTATTGTGCAGACTGTAATATAAGATATGGACTGAGTCCAACCCACTATATATTGTACAGAATGTAATATAAGATATGGACTGAGTCCAACCCACTGTGTATTGTACAGAATGTAATATAAGATATGGGCTGAGTCCAACCCATTGTGTATTGTACCAACTGTAATATAAGATATGGACTGGGTCCAACCCACTGTGTATTGTACAGAATGTAATATAAGATATGGACTGAGTCCAACCCCCCTTGTAATGTGCAGAATGTAATATAAGATATGGACTGAGTCCAACCCCCCTTGTAATGTGCAGAATGTAATATAAGATATGGACTGAGTCCAACCCACCTTGCAATGTGCAGAATGTAATATGAGATATGGACTCAGTCCAACTCACCTTGTAATGTGCAGAATGTAATTTAAGATAAGCACTGTGTCCACCCCACTGTGTATTGTCCAGAATGTAACATAAGATATGTAATGAGAACACCAGATATTTAATGAGTAGCCAACCGAGTGTCCCCAGTGATCCCGCAGTCAACCCAGAATGATGCCAGGGTGCAGCCAGGGTTCCCAGCTTGCACCCAGTCATGCCAGAGTGGCGGTCTTGATGTTCAGACCACCACCACAACAATAAGAACGACCACAACAATGTCCCAGTGACCACCACAAGTGTCCCCTGAATGTCCCAGTGACCCCCCCCAGTGTCCCCTGAATATCCCAGTGATTCCAGTGTGCACCCAGTGACCCCAGAGTAACCCAGACATTACTCACGTGCTCCCCATCGGGTCCAGGCTGTGGTGAAGGTCTCAGTCAGTCCGTCCCCAGCGGAGAGAACGATGCTTGGCCCAGGATTTCTCCCACTCCTCCTCCTCCTCACAAAATGTCTCTTTCTGGATCATCTCCTTGCAGCATTTCATCAAAAAGATTCCTGAGGGGAGAGAGAGGGAATTGATTAAAATACAAAAGCAAGGGATTAAAAAGGCACAGCAAGAGGCAAGAACTCCATCCCTCCCACTCCCTCTCTCACTCTCTCTTTTTCTCCCCCCTCTCTCTCTCTCCCACTCCCTCTCTCACTCTCTCTCACTCTCCCTCCCTCCCACTCTCCCTCTCTCTCTCTCTCCCTCCCTCTCATTCTCTCTCTCTCTCCCTCTCTCTACCCCTCTCCCTCTCCCTCTCTCACACTCCCCCAGTTGCACAGAATCTCTCCCTAATCCAAGTCTGCAGCTTGTTTCTCCCCTGCCTTTCCTCTGAATGCCTCGAACCGGTGCCGCACTGCCTGTCTGAGCTGCTCAGTGTTTGCTGCAGGGTCCAACCCTCCCCCTGGGTGTGTTTTCTCTTCTGTCCCTGGGCCTCGCCCACACCTGCTCTGGACATTGTTGCAACTTTAATTCTGGCAGTTGCTGTCAGCGAAAGGTCAACAGCTTTTCCCTCAACTGTTTTCTCCTGTTTGAATTGGAAGCTCGCCCCTCCCTGTTCAATCTCGACCTCTACCTCACCTTGTATTGTCCAGAATGTAATATAAGATATGGACTGAGTCCAGTTCACCTTGTAATATACAGAATGTAATATAAGATATTTACTGGGTCCACCCAACCTTGTAATGTGCAGAATGTAATATAAGATATGGAGTGAGTCCAACCCATCTTGTATTGTACAGACTGTAATATAAGATATGGACTGAGTCCAACCCACTGTGTATTGTCCAGAATGTAATATAAGATATGGGCTGAGTCCACCCCACTGTGTGATGTGCAGAATGTAATATAAGATACGGACTGAGTGCAACCCACTGTGTATTGTACAGAATGTAATGTAAGATATGGGCTGAGTCCACCCCACCTTGTAATATACAGAATGTAATATAAGATATTTACTGGGTCCACCCAACCTTGTAATGTGCAGAATGTAATATAAGATATGGAGTGAGTCCAACCCATCTTGTATTGTACTGACTGTAATACAAGATATGGACTGAGTCCAACCCACTGTGTATTGTCCAGAATGTAATATAAGATATGGGCTGAGTCCAACCCACTGTGTGATGTGCAGAATGTAATATAAGATATGGACTGAGTCCAACCCACTATGTATTGTACAGAATGTAATATAAGATATGGACTGAGTCCAACCCACTGCGTATTGGACAGAATATGACATAAGATATGGACTGAGTCCAACCCACTGTGTATTGTACAGACTGTAATATAAGATATGGACTGAGTCCACCCCACTGTGTGATGTGCAGAATGTAATATAAGATATGGACTGAGTCCAACCCACTGTGTATTGTACAGAATGTAATATAAGATATGGACTGAGTACAACCCTTTGTGTATTGCACAGAATGTAATATAACATATGGGCTGAGTCCAACCCACTGTGTAATGTACAGAATGTAATATAAGATATGGTCTGAGTCCAACCCACTGTGTAATGTGCAGAATGCAATATGAGATATGGACTGAGTCCAACCCACTGTGTAATGTACAGAATGTAATATAAGATATGGACTGAGTCCAACCCACTGTGTATTGTACAGAATGTAATATAAGATATGGACTGAGTCCAACTCACCTTGCAATGTGCCGAATGTAATATGAGATATGGACTCAGTCCAACCCACCTTGTAATGTGCAGAATGTAATTTAAGATATGGGCTGAGTCCAACCCATTGTGTATTGTACCAACTGTAATATAAGAGATGGACTGGGTCCACCCCACTGTGTATTGTACAGAATGTAATATAAGATATGGACTGAGTCCAACCCACTGTGTAATGGACAGAATGTAATATAAGATACGGACTGAGTCCACCCCACTGTGTATTGTACAGAATGTAATATAAGATATGTACTGGGTCCACCCAACCTTGTAATGCGCAGAATGTAATATAAGATATGGAGTGAGTCCAACCCACTGTGTATTGTACAGAATGTAATATAAGATATGGACTGAGTCCAACCCACTGTGTATTGTACAGAATGTAATATAAGATATGTACTGGGTCCACCCAACCTTGTATTGTACAGACTGTAATTTCAGATATGGACTGAGTCCAACCCACTGTGTATTGTACAGAATGTAATATAAGATATGGACTGAGTCCAACCCACTGTGTATTGTACAGAATGTAACATGAGATATGGACTGAGTCCAACCCACCTTGCAATGTGCAGAATGTAATATGAGATATGGACTGAGTCCAACCCACTGTGTATTGTACAGAATGTAATATAAGATATGGACTGAGTCCAACCCACTGTGTATTGTACAGAATGTAATATAAGATATGGACTGAGTCCAACCCACTGTGTATTGTACAGAATGTAATATAAGATATGGACTGAGTCCAACCCACTGTGTATTGTGCAGAATGTAATATGAGATATGGACTGAGTCCAACCCACTGTGTAATGTGCAGAATGTAATATGAGATATGGACTGAGTCCAGCCCACTGTGTATTGTACAGAATGTAATATAAGATATGGACTGAGTCCAACCCACTGTGTATTGTACAGAATGTAACATGAGATATGGACTGAGTCCAACCCACCTTGCAATGTGCAGAATGTAATATGAGATATGGACTGAGTCCAACCCACTGTGTATTGTACAGAATGTAATATAAGATATGGACTGAGTCCAACCCACTGTGTATTGTACAGAATGTAATATAAGATATGGACTGAGTCCAACCCACTGTGTATTGTGCAGAATGTAATATGAGATATGGACTGAGTCCAACCCACTGTGTAATGTGCAGAATTTTATTTAAGATATGTGCTGATTCCACCCCACTGTGTATTGTCCAAAATGTAATATAAGATATGTTATGAGAACACCAGATATTTAATGAGTAGCCAACCGAGTGTCCCCAGTGATCCCGCAGTCAACCCAGAATGATGCCAGGGTGCAGCCAGGGTTCCCAGCTTGCACCCAGTCATGCCAGAGTGATGCCAGAGTGGCGGTCTTGATGTTCAGACCACCACCACAACAATAAGAACTACCACAACAATGTCCCAGTGACCCCCCCCCCCAGTGACCCTGAATGTCCCAGTGACCACCCCAAGTGTCCCCTGAATGTCCCAGTGACCCCCCCCCCAGTGTCCCCTGAATATCCCAGTGATTCCAGTGTGCACCCAGTGACCCCAGAGTAACCCAGACATTACTCACGTGCTCCCCATCGGGTCCAGGCTGTGGTGAAGGTCTCAGTCAGTCCGTCCCCAGCGGAGAGAACGATGCTTGGCCCAGGATTTCTCCCACTCCTCCTGCTCCTCACAAAATGTCTCTTTCTGGATCATCTCCTTGCAGCATTTCATCAAAAAGATTCCTGAGGGGAGAGAGAGGGAATTTATTAAAATACAAAAGCAAGGGATTAAAAAGGCACAGCAAGAGGCCAGAACTCCCTCCCTCCCACTCCCTCTCTCACTCTCTCTTTTTCTCCCCCCTCATTCTCTCTCCCACTCCCTCTCTCACTCTCTCTCACTCTCCCTCCCTCCCACTCTCCCTCTCTCTCTCCCTCCCTCTCCCTCTCATTCTCTCTCTCTCTCCCTCTCTCTACCCCTCTCCCTCTCCCTCTCTCACACTCCCCCAGTTGCACAGAATCTCTCCCTAATCCAAGTCTGCAGCTTGTTTCTCCCCTGCCTTTCCTCTGAATGCCTCTAACCGGTGCCGCACTGCCTGTCTGAGCTGCTCAGTGTTTGCTGCAGGGTCCAACCCTCCCCCTGGGTGTGTTTTCTCTTCTGTCCCTGGGCCTCGCCCACACCTGCTCTGGACATTGTTGCAACTTTAATTCTGGCAGTTGCTGTCAGCGAAAGGTCAACAGCTTTTCCCTCAACTGTTTTCTCCTGTTTGAATTAGAAGCTCGCCCCTCCCTGTTCAATCTCGACCTCTACCTCACCTTGTATTGTCCAGAATGTAATATAAGATATGGACTGAGTCCACCTAACCTTGTAATATACAGAATGTAAAATAAGATATTTACTGGGTCCACCCAACCTTGTAATGTGCAGAATGTAATATAAGATATGGAGTGAGTACAACCCATCTTGTATTGTACAGACTGTAATATAAGATATGGACTGAGTCCAACCCACTGTGTATTGTCCAGAATGTAATATAAGATATGGGCTGAGTCCAACCCACTGTGCATTGTACAGAATGTAATAAAAGATGTGGACTGAGTCCAACCCACTGTGTATTGTCCAGAATGTAATATAAGATATGGACTGAGTCCACCCCACTGTGTGATGTGCAGAATGTAACATAAGATATGGACTGAGTCCAACCCACTGTGTATTGTACAGAATGTAATATAAGAAATGTACTGGGTCCACCCAACCTTGTAATGTGCAGAATGTAAAATAAGATATGGACTGAGTCCACCCCACTGTGTATTGTACAGAATGTAATGTAAGATATGGACTGAGTCCAACCCACTGTGTATTGTACAGAATGTAATATAAGATATGGACTGAGTCCAACCCACTGTGTATTGTACAGAATGCAATGTAAGATATGGACTGAGTCCAACCCACTGTGTATTGTACAGAATGTAATATAAGATATGGACTGAGTCCAACCCACTGTGTATTGTGCAGAATGCAATGTAAGATATGGACTGAGTCCAACCCACTGTGTATTGTACAGAATGCAATGTAAGATATGGACTGAGTCCAACCCACTGTGTATTGTACAGAATGCAATGTAAGATATGGACTGAGTCCAACCCACTGTGTGTTGTACAGAATGCAATGTAAGATATGGACTGAGTCCAACCCACTGTGTATTGTACAGAATGTAATATAAGATATGGACTGAGTCCAACCCACTGTGTATTGTGCAGAATGCAATGTAAGATATGGACTGAGTCCAACCCACTGTGTATTGTACAGAATGGAATGTAAGATATGGACTGAGTCCAACCCACTGTGTATTGTACAGAATGCAATGTAAGATATGGGCTGAGTCCACCCCACTGTGTATTGTACAGAATGTAATATAAGATAGGGACTGAGTCCAACCCACTGTGTATTGTACAGACTGTAATATAAGATATGGACTGAGTCCAACCCACTGTGTATTGTACAGAATGCAATGTAAGATATGGGCTGAGTCCAACCCACTGTGTATTGTACAGACTGTAATATAAGATATGGACTGAGTCCAACCCACTGTGTATTGTACAGAATGCAATGGAAGATATGGACTGAGTCCAACCCACTGTGTATTGTACAGAATGTAATATAAGATATGGACTGAGTCCAACCCACTGTGTATTGTGCAGAATGCAATGTAAGATATGGACTGAGTCAGACCCACTGTGTATTGTACAGAATGCAATGTAAGATATGGACTGAGTCCAACCCACTGTGTATTGTACAGAATGCAATGTAAGATATGGGCTGAGTCCACCCCACTGTGTATTGTACAGAATGTAATATAAGATATGGACTGTGTCCAACCCACTGTGTATTGTACAGAATGCAATGTAAGATATGGGCTGAATCCACCCCACTGTGCATTGTACAGAATGTAATATAAGATATGGACTGAGTCCAACCCACTGTGTATTGTACAGAATGTAATATAAGATATGGACTGAGTCCAACCCACTGTGTATTGTGCAGAATGTAATATGAGATATGGACTGAGTCCAACCCACCTTGTAATGTGCAGAATGTTATTTAAGATATGTGCTGATTCCACCCCACTGTGTATTGTCCAAAATGTAATATAAGATATGTTATGAGAACACCAGATATTTAATGAGTAGCCAACCGAGTGTCCCCAGTGATCCCGCAGTCAACCCAGAATGATGCCAGGGTGCAGCCAGGGTTCCCAGCTTGCACCCAGTCATGCCAGAGTGATGCCAGAGTGGCGGTCTTGATGTTCAGACCACCACCACAACAATAAGAACGACCACAACAATGTCCCAGTGACCCCCCCCCAGTGACCCTGAATGTCCCAGTGACCACCCCAAGTGTCCCCTGAATGTCCCAGTGACCCCCCCCCCCCAGTGTCCCCTGAATATCCCAGTGATTCCAGTGTGCACCCAGTGACCCCAGAGTAACCCAGACATTACTCACGTGCTCCCCATCGGGTCCAGGCTGTGGTGAAGGTCTCAGTCAGTCCGGCCCCAGCGGAGAGAACGATGCTTGGCCCAGGATTTCTCCCACTCCTCCTCCTCCTCACAAAATGTCTCTTTCTGGATCATCTCCTTGCAGCATTTCATCAAAAAGATTCCTGAGGGGAGAGAGAGGGAATTGATTAAAATACAAAAGCAAGGGATTAAAAAGGCACAGCAAGAGGCCAGAACTCCCTCCCTCCCACTCCCTCTCTCCCTCTCTCTACCCATCTCCCTCTCCCTCTCTCTCCCTCTCTCTGCCCCTCTCCCTCTCCCTCTCTCACACTCCCCCAGTTGCACAGAATCTCTCCCAAATCCAAGTCTGCAGCTTGTTTCTCCCCTGCCTTTCCTCTGAATGCCTCTAACCGGTGCCGCACTGCCTGTCTGAGCTGCTCAGTGTTTGCTGCAGGGTCCAACCCTCCCCCTGGGTGTGTTTTCTCTTCTGTCCCTGGGCCTCGCCCACACCTGCTCTGGACATTGTTGCAACTTTAATTCTGGCAGTTGCTGTCAGCGAAAGGTCAACAGCTTTTCCCTCAACTGTTTTCTCCTGTTTGAATTAGAAGCTCGCCCCTCCCTGTTCAATCTCGACCTCTACCTCACCTTGTATTGTCCAGAATGTAATATAAGATATGGACTGAGTCCACCTCACCTTGTAATATACAGAATGTAAAATAAGATATTTACTGGGTCCACCCAACCTTGTAATGTGCAGAATGTAATATAAGATATGGAGTGAGTACAACCCATCTTGTATTGTACAGACTGTAATATAAGATATGGGCTGAGTCCACCCCACTGTGCATTGTACAGAATGTAATAAAAGATGTGGACTGAGTCCAACCCACTGTGTATTGTCCAGAATGTAATATAAGATATCGACTGAGTCCACCCCACTGTGTGATGTGCAGAATGTAACATAAGATATGGACTGAGTCCAACCCACTGTGTATTGTACAGAATATGACATAAGATATGGAATGAGTCCAACCCACTGTGTATTGTACAGAATGTAATATAAGAAATGTACTGGGTCCACCCAACCTTGTGATGTGCAGAATGTAATATAAGATATGGACTGAGTCCACCCCACTGTGTATTGTACAGAATGTAATGTAAGATATGGACTGAGTCCAACCCACTGTGTATTGTACAGAATGTAATATAAGATATGGACTGAGTCCAACCCACTGTGTATTGTACAGAATGCAATGTAAGATATGGACTGAGTCCAACCCACTGTGTATTGTACAGAATGTAATATAAGATATGGACTGAGTCCAACCCACTGTGTATTGTGCAGAATGCAATGTAAGATATGGACTGAGTCCAACCCACTGTGTATTGTACAGAATGCAATGTAAGATATGGACTGAGTCCAACCCACTGTGTATTGCACAGAATGCAATGTAAGATATGGACTGAGTCCAACCCACTGTGTATTGTACAGAATGCAATGTAAGATATGGACTGAGTCCAACCCACTGTGTATTGTACAGAACGTAATATAAGATATGGACTGAGTCCAACCCACTGTGTATTGTGCAGAATGCAATATAAGATATGGACTGAGTCCAACCCACTGTGTATTGTACAGAATGGAATGTAAGATATGGACTGAGTCCAACCCACTGTGTATTGTACAGAATGCAATGTAAGATATGGGCTGAGTCCACCCCACTGTGTATTGTACAGAATGTAATATAAGATATGGACTGAGTCCAACCCACTGTGTATTGTACAGACTGTAATATAAGATATGGACTGAGTCCAACCCACTGTGTATTGTACAGAATGCAATGTAAGATATGGGCTGAGTCTACCCCACTGTGTATTGTTCAGAATGTAATATAAGATATGGACTGTGTCCAACCCACTGTGTATTGTACAGAATGCAATGTAAGATATGGGCTGAGTCCACCCCACTGTGTATTGTACAGAATGCAATGTAAGATATGGACTGAGTCCAACCCACTGTGTATTGTACAGACTGTAATATAAGATATGGACTGAGTCCAACCCACTGTGTATTGTACAGAATGCAATGTAAGATATGGACTGAGTCCAACCCACTGTGTATTGTACAGAATGTAATATAAGATATGGACTGAGTCCAACCCACTGTGTATTGTGCAGAATGCAATGTAAGATATGGACTGAGTCAGACCCACTGTGTATTGTGCAGAATGCAATGTAAGATATGGACTGAGTCCAACCCACTGTGTATTGTACAGAATGCAATGTAAGATATGGGCTGAGTCCACCCCACTGTGTATTGTACAGAATGTAATATAAGATATGGACTGTGTCCAACCCACTGTGTATTGTACAGAATGCAATGTAAGATATGGGCTGAATCCACCCCACTGTGCATTGTACAGAATGTAATATAAGATATGGACTGAGTCCAACCCACTGTGTATTGTGCAGAATGAAATATAAGATATGGACTGAGTCCAACCCACTGTGTATTGTACAGAATGTAATATTAGATATGGACTGAGTCCAACCCCCCTTGTAATGTGCAGAATGTAATATAAGATATGGACTGAGTCCAACCCCCCTTGTAATGTGCAGAATGTAATATAAGATATGGACTGAGTCCAACCCACCTTGCAATGTGCAGAATGTAATATGAGATATGGACTCAGTCCAACTCACCTTGTAATGTGCAGAATGTAATTTAAGATAAGCACTGTGTCCACCCCACTGTGTATTGTCCAGAATGTAACATAAGATATGTAATGAGAACACCAGATATTTAATGAGTAGCCAACCGAGTGTCCCCAGTGATCCCGCAGTCAACCCAGAATGATGCCAGGGTGCAGCCAGGGTTCCCAGCTTGCACCCAGTCATGCCAGAGTGGCGGTCTTGATGTTCAGATCACCACCACAACAATAAGAACGACCACAACAATGTCCCAGTGACCACCACAAGTGTCCCCTGAATGTCCCAGTGACCCCCCCCAGTGTCCCCTGAATATCCCAGTGATTCCAGTGTGCACCCAGTGACCCCAGAGTAACCCAGACATTACTCACGTGCTCCCCATCGGGTCCAGGCTGTGGTGAAGGTCTCAGTCAGTCCGTCCCCAGCGGAGAGAACGATGCTTGGCCCAGGATTTCTCCCACTCCTCCTCCTCCTCACAAAATGTCTCTTTCTGGATCATCTCCTTGCAGCATTTCATCAAAAAGATTCCTGAGGGGAGAGAGAGGGAATTGATTAAAATACAAAAGCAAGGGATTAAAAAGGCACAGCAAGAGGCCAGAACTCCCTCCCTCCCACTCCCTCTCTCACTCTCTCTTTTTCTCCCCCCTCTCTCTCTCTCCCACTCCCTCTCTCACTCTCTCCCACTCTCCCTCTCTCTCTCTCCCTCCCTCCCTCTCCCTCTCATTCTCTCTCTCTCTCTAACCCTCTCCCTCTCTCTCTCTCCCTCTCCCTCCCTCTCATTCTCTCTCTCTCTCCCTCTCTCTAACCCTCTCCCTCTCTCACACTCCCCCAGTTGCACAGAATCTCTCCCTAATCCAAGTCTGCAGCTTGTTTCTCCCCTGCCTTTCCTCTGAATGCCTCTAACCGGTGCCGCACTGCCTGTCTGAGCTGCTCAGTGTTTGCTGCAGGGTCCAACCCTCCCCCTGGGTGTGTTTTCTCTTCTGTCCCTGGGCCTCGCCCACACCTGCTCTGGACATTGTTGCAACTTTAATTCTGGCAGTTGCTGTCAGCGAAAGGTCAACAGCTTTTCCCTCAACTGTTTTCTCCTGTTTGAATTAGAAGCTCGCCCCTCCATGTTCAATCTCGACCTCTACCTCACCTTGTATTGTCCAGAATGTAATATAAGATATGGGCTGAGTCCACCTCACCTTGTAATATACAGAATGTAATATAAGATATTTACTGGGTCCACCCAACCTTGTAATGTGCAGAATGTAATATAAGATATGGAGTGAGTACAACCCATCTTGTATTGTACAGACTGTAATATAAGATATGGACTGAGTCCAACCCACTGTGTATTGTCCAGAATGTAATATAAGATATGGACTGAGTCCAACCCACTGTGCATTGTACAGACTGTAATATAAGATATGGACTGAGTCCAACCCACTGTGTATTGTCCAGAATGTAATATAAGATATGGGCTGAGTCCAACCCACTGTGCATTGTACAGAATGTAATAAAAGATGTGGACTGAGTCCAACCCACTGTGTATTGTCCAGAATGTAATATAAGATATGGACTGAGTCCACCCCACTGTGTGATGTGCAGAATGTAATATAAGATATGGACTGAGTCCAACCCTTTGTGTATTGCACAGAATGTAATATAACATATGGGCTGAGTCCAACCCACTGTGTAATGTACAGAATGTAATATAAGATATGGACTGAGTCCAACCCACTGTGTATTGTACAGAATGTAATATAAGATATGGACTGAGTCCAACCCACTGTGTATTGTACAGAATGTAACATGAGATATGGACTGAGTCCAACCCACCTTGTAATGTGCAGAATGTTATTTAAGATATGTGCTGATTCCACCCCACTGTGTATTGTCCAAAATGTAATATAAGATATGTTATGAGAACACCAGATATTTAATGAGTAGCCAACCGAGTGTCCCCAGTGATCCCGCAGTCAACCCAGAATGATGCCAGGGTGCAGCCAGGGTTCCCAGCTTGCACCCAGTCATGCCAGAGTGATGCCAGAGTGGCGGTCTTGATGTTCAGACCACCACCACAACAATAAGCACTACCACAACGATGTCCCAGTGACTCCCCCAGTGTCCCCTCAATGTCCCAGTGATTCCAGTGTGCACCCAGTGACCCCAGAGTAACCCAGACATTACTCACGTGCTCCCCATCAGGTCCAGGCTGTGGTGAAGGTCTCAGTCAGTCCGTCCCCAGCGGAGAGAACGATGCTTGGCCCAGGATTTCTCCCACTCCTCCTCCTCCTCCTCCTCACAAAATGTCTCTTTCTGGATCATCTCCTTGCAGCATTTCATCAAAATGATTCCTGAGGGGAGAGAGAGGGAATTGATTAAAATACAAAAGCAAGGGATTAAAAAGGCACAGCAAGAGGCCAGAACTCCCTCCCTCCCACTCCCTCTCTCACTCTCTCTTTTTCTCCCCCCTCACTCTTTCTCCCACTCCCTCTCTCACTCTCTCTCACTCTCCCTCCCTCCCACTCTCCCTCCCTCTCTCCCTCCCTCTCCCTCTCATTCTCTCTCTCTCTCCCTCCCACTCTCCCTCTCTCTCCCTCTCCCTCTCTCTACCCCTCTCTCTCTCCCTCTCTCACACTCCCCCAGTTGCACAGAAACTCTCCCTAATCCAAGTCTGCAGCTTGTTTCTCCCCTGCCTTTCCTCTGAATGCCTCTAACCGGTGCCGCACTGCCTGTCTGAGCTGCTCAGTGTTTGCTGCAGGGTCCAACCCTCCCCCTGGGTGTGTTTTCTCTTCTGTCCCTGGGCCTCGCCCACATCTGCTCTGGACATTGTTGCAACTTTAATTCTGGCAGTTGCTGTCAGCGAAAGGTCAACAGCTTTTCCCTCAACTGTTTTCTCCTGTTTGAATTAGAAACTCGCCCCTCCCTGTTCAATCTCGACCTCTACCTCACCTTGTATTGTCCAGAATGTAATATAAGATATGGGCTGAGTCCAACCCACTGTATATTGTCCAGAATGTAATATAAGATATGGACTGAGTCCACCTCACCTTGTATTGTACAGAATGTAATATAAGATATGGACTGAGTCCAACCCACTGTATATTGTACAGAATGTAATATAAGATATGGACTGGGTCCAACCAACCTTGTAATGTGCAGAATCTAATATAAGATATGGAGTGAGTCCAACCCATCTTGTATTGTACAGAATGTAATATAAGATATGGACTGAGTCCACCTCACCTTGTAATATACAGAATGTAATGTAAGATATTTACTGGGTCCACCCAACCTTGTAATGTGCAGAATGAAATATAAGATATGGACTGAGTCCAACCCATCTTGTATTGTACAGAATGTAATATAAGATATGGACTGAGTAGAACACACTGTATATTGTACAGACTGTAATATAAGTTATGGACTGAGTCCACCCCACTGTATATTGTACAGAATGTAATATAAGATATGGACTGAGTCCACCCCACTGTGCAATGTGCAGAATGTAATATGAGATATGGACTGAGTCCAACCCACCTTGTAATGTGCAGAATGTAATATAAGATATGGACTGAGTCCAACCCACCTTGTAATGAGCAGAATGTAATATAAGATATGGACTGAGTCCACCCCACTGGGTATTGTACAGAATGTAATATAAGATATGGACTGAGTCCACTCCAGTGTGTATTGAAAAGAATGTAATATAAGATATGGACTGAGTCCACCCCACTGTGTATTGAAAAGAATGTAATACAAGGTATGGACTGAGTCCAACCCACTGTGTATTGTCCAGAATGTAATTTCAGATCTGGACTGAGTCCAAACCACCTTGTAATGTGCAGAATGTGATTTCAGAACTGGACTGAGTCCAACCCACCTTGTAATGTGCAGAATGTAATATAAGATATGGACTGAGTCCAACCCACTGCGTAATGTGCGTAATGTAATATAATATATGGACTGAGTCCAACCAACCGTGTGATGTGCAGAATGCAATATAAGATATTTACTGAGTCCAACCCACCTTGTATTGTACAGAATGTAATATAAGATATGGACTGAGTCCAACCCACCTTGTAATGTGCAGAATGTAATATAAGATATGGTCTGAGTCCAATCCAATGTGTATTGTACGGAATGTAACATAAGATATGGACTGAGTCCACCCCACTGTGCATTGTACAGAATGCAATATAAGATATGGACTGAGACCAACCCACTGTGTATTGTACAGAATGCAATATAAGATATGGACTGAGTCCAACCCACTGTGTAATGTGCAGAATGTAATATAAGATATGGACTGAGTCCAACCCACTGTGTATTGTACAGAATGTAATTTTAGATATGGGCTGAGTCCAACCCACTGTGCATTGTACATAATGTAACGTAAGATATGGACTGAGTCCAACCCACTGTGTATTGTACAGAATGTAATATAAGATATGTCCTGAGTCCAACCCACTGTGTAATGTACTGAATGTAATATAAGGTATGGACTGAGTCCAACCCACTGTGTATTGTACAGAATGTAATATAAGATATGGACTGAGTCCAACCCACTGTGTAATGTACTGAATGTAATATAAGATATGGACTGATTCCAACCCACTGTGCAATGTGCAGAATGTAATAAAAGATATGGACTGAGTCAAACCCACTGTGTAATGTGCAGAATGTCATATAAGATATGGGCTGAGTCCAACCCACTGTGTATTGTACCAACTGTAATATAAGATATGGACTGAGTCCACCCCACTGTGTATTGTACAGAATGTAATATAAGATATGGACTGAGTCCACCCCACTGTGCAATGTGCAGAATGTAATATAAGATATGGACTGAGTCCAACCCACTGTGTAATTTACTGAATGTAATATAAGATATGGACTGAGTCCACCCCACTGTGTATTGTACAGAATGTGATATAAGATATGGACTGAGTCCACCCCACTGTGCAATGTGCAGAATGTAATATAAGATATGGACTGAGTCCAACACACTGTGTATTGTACAGAATGTAATATAAGATATGGACTGAGTCCACCCCACTTTGCAATGTGCGGAATGTAATATCAGATATGGACTGTGTCCAACCCACCTTGTAATGTGCAGAATGTAATATAAGATATGGGCTGACTCCAACCCACCTTGTAATGTACAGAATGTAACATAAGATATGAACTGAGTCCAGCCCACTGTGTATTGTACAGAATGTAATATAAGATATGGACTGAGTCCAACCCATCGTGTAATGTACAGAATGTAATATAAGATATGTACTGAGTCCAACCCACTGTGTAATGTACAGAATGTAATATAAGATATGGACTGAGTCCACCCCACTGTGTGATGTGCAGAATGTAATATAAGATATGGTCTGAGTCCAACCCACTGTGTATTGTACATAATTTAACACAAGATATGGACTGAGTCCAACCCACCTTGTAATGTGCAGAATGTAATATAAGATATGGACTGAGTCCAACCCACTGTGTATTGTACAGAATGTAATATAAGATATGGGCTGAGTCCAACCCACTGTGTATTGCACAGAATGTGATAAAAGATATGGACTGAGTCCAACCCACTGCGTAATGTGCGGAATGTAATATAAGATATGGAGTGAGTCCACCCCACTGTGTATTGTACAGAATGTAATATAAGATATGGACTGAGTCCAACCAACCTTGTGATGTGCAGAATGCAATATAAGATATTTACTGAGTCCAACCCACCTTGTATTGTACAGAATGTAATATAAGATATGGACTGAGTCCACTCCACTGTGTATTGAAAAGAATGTAATATAAGATATGGACTGAGTCCACCCCACTGTGTATTGAAAAGAATGTAATATAAGGTATGGACTGAGTCCAACCCACTGTGTATTGTACAGAATGTAATTTCAGATCTGGACTGAGTCCAAACCACCTTGTAATGTGCAGAATGTAATTTCAGATCTGGACTGAGTCCAACCCAGCTTGTAATGTGCAGAATGTAATATAAGATATGGACTGAGTCCAACCCACTGCGTAATGTGCGGAATGTAATATAATATATAGACTGAGTCCAACCAACCGTGTGATGTGCAGAATGCAATATAAGATATTTACTGAGTCCAACCCACCTTGTATTGTACAGAATGTAATATAAGATATGGACTGAGTCCAACCCACTGTGTAATGTGCAGAATGTAATATAAGATATGGACTGAGTCCAACCCACTGTGTATTGTACAGAATGTAATTTTAGATATGGGCTGAGTCCAACCCACTGTGCATTGTACATAATGTAACGTAAGATATGGACTGAGTCCAACCCACTGTGTATTGTACAGAATGTAATATAAGATATGTACTGAGTCCAACCCACTGTGTAATGTACTGAATGTAATATAAGGTATGGACTGAGTCCAACCCACTGTGTATTGTACAGAATGTAATATAAGATATGGACTGAGTCCAACCCACTGTGCAATGTGCAGAATGTAATATAAGATATGGACTGAGTCCAACACACTGTGTATTGTACAGAATGTAATATAAGATATGGACTGAGTCCACCCCACTGTGCAATGTGCAGAATGTAATATCAGATATGGACTGTGTCCAACCCACCTTGTAATGTGCAGAATGTAATATAAGATATGGGCTGACTCCAACCCACCTTGTAATGTACAGAATGTAACATAAGATATGAACTGAGTCCAGCCCACTGTGTATTGTACAGAATGTAATATAAGATATGGACTGAGTCCAACCCATCGTGTATTGTACAGAATGTAATATAAGATATGGACTGAGTCCACTCCACCGTGTAATGTACAGAATGTAATATAAGATATGTACTGAGTCCAACCCACTGTGTAATGTACAGAATGTAATATAAGATATGGACTGAGTCCACCCCACTGTGTGATGTGCAGAATGTAATATAAGATATGGTCTGAGTCCAACCCACTGTGTATTGT
The DNA here is from genome assembly GCF_035084215.1 of Heptranchias perlo. Classification (NCBI taxonomy): domain Eukaryota; kingdom Metazoa; phylum Chordata; class Chondrichthyes; order Hexanchiformes; family Hexanchidae; genus Heptranchias; species Heptranchias perlo. Next base: position 570,309 of record NW_027139088.1, on the reverse strand, counting down.
ACATAATTTAACACAAGATATGGACTGAGTCCAACCCACTGTGTATTGTACAGAATGTGATATAAGATATGGTCTGAGTCCAATCCACTGTGTATTGTACGGAATGTAATATAAGATATGGACTGAGTCCAACCCACTGTGTATTGTACAGAATGTAATATAAGATATGGACTGAGTCCAACCCACTGTGTATTGTACAGAATGTCATGTAAGATATGGACTGAGTCCAAACCACTGCGTAATGTGCGGAATGTAATATAAGATATGGACTGAGTCCACCCCACTGTGTATTGTACAGAATGTAATATAAGATATGGACTGAGTCCAACCAGCCTTGTGATGTGCAGAATGCAATATAAGATATTTACTGAGTCCAACCCACCTTGTATTGTACAGAATGTAATATAAGATATTGACTGAGTCCAACCCACCTTGAAATGTGCAGAATGTGATATAAGATATGTACTGAGTCCACCCCACTGTGTCATGTGCAGAATGTAATAAAAGATATGGACTGAGTCCAACCCAATGTGTATTGTGCAGAATGTAATATAACATATGGGCTGAGTCCAACCCACTGTGTATTGTACAGAATGTAATATAAGATATGGACTGAGTCCAACCCACCTTGTAATGTGCAGAATGTAATATAAGATATGGAGTGAGTCCAACCCACTGTGTATTGTACAGAATGTAATATGATATATGGACTGAGTCCAACCCACCTTGTAATATACAGAATGTAATATAAGATATGGACTGAGTCCAACCAACCGTGTATTGTGCAGAATGTAATATAAGATATGGACTTAGTCCAACCCACTGTGTAATGTGCAGAATGTAATATAAGATATGTACTGAGTCCAACCTACTGTGTAATGTACAGAATGTAATATAAGATATGGACTGAGTCCACCCCACTGTGTGATGTGCAGAATGTGATATAAGATATGGTCTGAGTCCAACCCACTGTGTATTGTACATAATTTAACACAAGATATGGACTGAGTCCAACGCACCTTGTAATGTGCAGAATGTAATATAAGATATGGACTCAGTCTAACCCACTGTGTATTGTACAGAATGTAATATAAGATATGGGCTGAGTCCAACCCACTGTGTATTGTACAGAATGTAATATAAGATATGGTCTGAGTCCAATCCACTGTGTATTGTACGGAATGTAATATAAGATATGGACTGTGCCCAATCCACTGTGTATTGTACAGAATGAAATATAAGATATGGACTGAGTCCACCCCACTGTGTATTGTACAGAATGTAATGTAAGATGTGGACTGAGTCCAACCCACTGCGTAATGTGCGGAATGTAATATAAGATATGGACTGAGTCCAACCAACCGTGTGATGTGCAGAATGCAATATAAGATATTTACTGAGTCCAACCCACCTTGTATTGTACAGAATGTAATATAAGATATGGACTGAGTCCAACCCACCTTGTAATGTGCAGAATGTGATATAAGATATGTACTGAGTCCACCCCACTGTGTATTGTCCAGAATGTAAAATAAGATATGGACTGAGTCCACCCACTGTGTAATGTACAGAATGTAATATAAGATATTTACTGAGTCCAACCCACCTTGTATTGTACAGAATGTAATATAAGATATGGACTGAGTCCACCCCACTGTGCAATGTGCAGAATGTAATATCAGATATGGACTGTGTCCAACCCACCTTGTAATGTGCAGAATGTAATATAAGATATGGGCTGAGTCCAACCCACCTTGTAATGCACAGAATGTAACATAAGATATGAACTGAGTCCAGCCCACTGTGTATTGTACAGAATGTAATATAAGATATGGACTGAGTCCAACCCATCGTGTATTGTACAGAATGTAATATGAGATATGGACTGAGTCCACTCCACCGTGTAATGTACAGAATGTAATATAAGATATGGACTGAGTCCAACCAACCGTGTGATGTGCAGAATGCAATATAAGATATTTACTGAGTCCAACCCACCTTGTAATGTGCAGAATGTAATATAAGATATGTACTGAGTCCACCCCACTGTGTGTTGTCCAGAATGTAATATAAGATATGGACTGAGTCCAACCCACTGTGTAATGTGCAGAATGTAATATAAGATATGTACTGAGTCCAACCCACTGTGCAATGTGCAGAATGTAATATAAGATATGGACTGAGTCCAACCCACTGTGCAATGTGCAGAATGTAATATAAGATATGGACTGAGTCCAACCCACTGTGTAATGTGCAGAATGTCATATAAGATATGGGCTGAGTCCAACCCACTGTGTATTGTACCAACTGTAATATAAGATATGGACTGAATCCACCCCACTGTGTATTGTACAGAATGTAATATAAGATATGGACTGAGTCCACCCCACTGTGTGATGTGCAGAATGTGATATAAGATATGGTCTGAGTCCAACCCACTGTGTATTGTACATAATTTAACACAAGATATGGACTGAGTCCAACCCACCTTGTAATGTGCAGAATGTAATATAAGATATGTACTGAGTCCACCCCACTGTGTATTGTCCAGAATGTAATATAAGATATGGACTGAGTCCAACCCACTTTGTAATGTGCAGAATGTAATATAAGATATGTACTGAATCCAACCCACTGTGCAATGTGCAGAATGTAATATCAGATATGGACTGTGTCCAACCCACCTTGTAATGTGCAGAATGTAATATAAGATATGGGCTGACTCCAATCCACCTTGTAATGTACAGAATGTAACATAAGATATGAACTGAGTCCAGCCCACTGTGCATTGTACAGAATGCAATATAAGATATGGACTGATTCCAACCCATCGTGTATTGTACAGAATGTAATATAAGATATGGACTGAGTCCAACCCACCTTGTAATGTACAGAATGTAATATAAGATATGTACTGAGTCCAACCCACTGTGTAATGTACAGAATGTAATATAAGATATGGACTGAGTCCAACCAACCTTGTGATGTGCAGAATGCAATATAAGATATTTACTGAGTCCAACCCACCTTGTATTTTACAGAATGTAATATAAGATATTGACTGAGTCCAACCCACCTTGTAATGTGCAGAATGTGATATAAGATATGTACTGAGTCCACCCCACTGTGTCATGTGCAGAATGTAATAAAAGATATGGACTGAGTCCACCCCACTGTGTATTGAACAGAATGTAATATAAGGTATGGACTGAGTCCAACCCAATGTGTATTGTGCAGAATGTAATATAACATATGGGCTGAGTCCAACCCACTGTGTATTGTACAGAATGTAATATAAGATATGGAATGAGTCCAACCCACCTTGTAATGTGCAGAATGTAATATAAGATATGGGCTGAGTCCAACCCACTGCTTAATGTGCGGAATGAAATATAAGATATGGACTGAGACCACCCCACTGTGTATTGTCCAGAATGTAAAGTAAGATATGTAGTGAGTCCAACCCACTGTGTATTGTACAGAATGTAATATGATATATGGACTGAGTCCAACCCACCTTGTAATATACACAATGTAATATAAGATATGGACTGAGTCCAACCCACTGTGTAATGTGCAGAATGTAATATAAGATATGTACTGAGTCCAACCCACTGTGTAATGTACAGAATGTAATATAAGATATGGACTGAGTCCACCCCACTGTGTGATGTGCAGAATGTAATATAAGATATGGGCTGAGTCCAACCCACTGTGTATTGTACAGAATGTAATATAAGATATGGTCTGAGTCCAATCCACTGTGTATTATACGCAATGTAATATAAGATATGGACTGAGTCCAACCCACTGTGTATTGTACAGAATGTAATGTAAGATATGGACTGAGTCCAACCCACTGCGCAATGTGCGGAATGTAATATAAGTTATGGACTGAGTCCAACCAACCGTGTGATGTGCAGAATGCAATATAAGATATTTACTGAGTCCAACCCACCTTGTAATGTGCAGAATGTGATATAAGATATGTACTGAGTCCACCCCACTGTGTATTGTCCAGAATGTAAAATAAGATATGGACTGAGTCCACCCCACTGTGTATTGTCCAGAATGTAATATAAGATATGGACTGAGTCCAACCCACTTTGTAATGTGCAGAATGTAATATAAGATATGTACTGAATCCAACCCACTGTGCAATGTGCAGAATGTAATATCAGATATGGACTGTGTCCAACCCACCTTGTAATGTGCAGAATGTAATATAAGATATGGGCTGACTCCAATCCACCTTGTAATGTACAGAATGTAACATAAGATATGAACTGAGTCCAGCCCACTGTGTATTGTACAGAATGCAATATAAGATATGGACTGATTCCAACCCATCGTGTATTGTACAGAATGTAATATAAGATATGGACTGAGTCCAACCCACCTTGTAATGTACAGAATGTAATATAAGATATGTACTGAGTCCAACCCACTGTGTAATGTACAGAATGTAATATAAGATATGGACTGAGTCCAACCAACCTTGTGATGTGCAGAATGCAATATAAGATATTTACTGAGTCCAACCCACCTTGTATTTTACAGAATGTAATATAAGATATTGACTGAGTCCAACCCACCTTGTAATGTGCAGAATGTGATATAAGATATGTACTGAGTCCACCCCACTGTGTCATGTGCAGAATGTAATAAAAGATATGGACTGAGTCCACCCCACTGTGTATTGAACAGAATGTAATATAAGGTATGGACTGAGTCCAACCCAATGTGTATTGTGCAGAATGTAATATAACATATGGGCTGAGTCCAACCCACTGTGTATTGTACAGAATGTAATATAAGATATGGAATGAGTCCAACCCACCTTGTAATGTGCAGAATGTAATATAAGATATGGGCTGAGTCCAACCCACTGCTTCATGTGCGGAATGAAATATAAGATATGGACTGAGACCACCCCACTGTGTATTGTCCAGAATGTAAAGTAAGATATGTACTGAGTCCAACCCACTGTGTATTGTACAGAATGTAATATGATATATGGACTGAGTCCAACCCACCTTGTAATATACACAATGTAATATAAGATATGGACTGAGTCCAACCCACTGTGTAATGTGCAGAATGTAATATAAGATATGTACTGAGTCCAACCCACTGTGTAATGTACAGAATGTAATATAAGATATGGACTGAGTCCACCCCACTGTGTGATGTGCAGAATGTAATATAAGATATGGGCTGAGTCCAACCCACTGTGTATTGTACAGAATGTAATATAAGATATGGTCTGAGTCCAATCCACTGTGTATTATACGCAATGTAATATAAGATATGGACTGAGTCCAACCCACTGTGTATTGTACAGAATGTAATGTAAGATATGGACTGAGTCCAACCCACTGCGCAATGTGCGGAATGTAATATAAGTTATGGACTGAGTCCAACCAACCGTGTGATGTGCAGAATGCAATATAAGATATTTACTGAGTCCAACCCACCTTGTAATGTGCAGAATGTGATATAAGATATGTACTGAGTCCACCCCACTGTGTATTGTCCAGAATGTAAAATAAGATATGGACTGAGTCCACCCCACTGTGTATTGTACAGAATGTAATATAAGATATTTACTGAGTCCAACCCACCTTGTATTGTACAGAATGTAATATAAGATATGGACTGAGTCCACCCCACTGTGCAATGTGCAGAATGTAATATCAGATATGGACTGTGTCCAACCCACCTTGTAATGTGCAGAATGCAATATAAGATATGGGCTGAGTCCAACCCACTGTGTATTGTACAGAATGTAATATAAGATATGGTCTGAGTCCAATCCACTGTGTATTGTACGCAATGTAATATAAGATATGGACTGAATCCAACCCACTGTGTATTGTACAGAATGCAATATAAGATATGGACTGAGTCCAACCCATCGTGTATTGTACAGAATGTAATATAAGATATGGACTGAGTCAACTCCACCGTGTAATGTACAGAATGTAATATAAGATATGGACTGAATCCAACCAACCGTGTGATGTGCAGAATGCAATAAAAGATATTTACTGAGTCCAACCCACCTTGTAATGTGCAGAATGTAATATAAGATATGTACTGAGTCCACCCCACTGTGTATTGTCCAGAATGTAATATAAGATATGGACTGAGTCCAACCCACTGTGTAATGTGCAGAATGTAATATAAGAGATGTACTTAGTCCAACCCACTGTGTGATGTAAAGAATGTAATTTAAGATATGGACTGAGTCCACCCCACTGTGTGATGTGCAGAATGTAATATAAGATATGGTCTGAGTCCAACCCACTGTGTATTGTACATAATTTAACACAAGATATGGACTGAGTCCAACCCACCTTGTAATGTGCAGAATGTAATATAAGATATGGACTGAGTCCAACCCACTGTGTATTGTACAGAATGTAATATAAGATATGGGCTGAGTCCAACCCACTGTGTATTGTACAGAATGTAATATAAGATATGGTCTGAGTCCAATCCACTGTGTATTGTACGGAATGTAATATAAGATATGGACTGAGTCCAACCCACTGTGTATTGTACAGAATGTAATATAAGATATGGACTGAGTCCAACCCACTGTGTATTGTACAGAATGTAATGTAAGATATGGACTGAGTCCAACCCACTGCGTAATGTGCGGAATGTAATATAAGATATGGACTGAGTCCACCCCACTGTGTATTGTACAGAATGTAATATAAGATATGGACTGAGTCCAACCCACTGCGTAATGTGCGGAATGTAATATAAGATATGGACTGAGTCCACCCCACTGTGTATTGTGCAGAATGTAATATAACATCTGGGCTGAGTCCAACCCACTGTGTATTGTACAGAATGTAATATAAGATATGGACTGAGTCCAACCCACCTTGTAATGTGCAGAATGTAATTTCAGATATGGACTGAGTCCAACCCACCTTGTAATGTGCAGAATGTAATATAAGATATGGGCTGAGTCCAACCCACTGCGTAATGTGCGGAATGAAATATAAGATATGGACTGAGTCCACCCCACTGTGTATTGTCCAGAATGTAAAATAAGATATGTACTGAGTCCAACCCACTGCGCAATGTGCAGAATGTAATATAAGATATGGAGTGAGTCCAACCCACTGTGTATTGTACAGAATGTAATATAACATATGGACTGAGTCCAACCCACCTTGTAATATACAGAATGTAATATAAGATATGGACTGAGTCCAACCAACCGTGTATTGTGCAGAATGTAATATAAGATATGGACTGAGTCCAACCCACTGTGTAATGTGCAGAATGTAATATAAAATATGTACTGAGTCCAACCCACTGTGTAATGTACAGAATGTAATATAAGATATGGACTGAGTCCACCCCACTGTGTGATGTGCAGAATGTTATATAAGATATGGTCTGAGTCCAACCCACTGTGTATTGTACATAATTTAACACAAGATATGGACTGAGTCCAACCCACTGTGCATTGAACAGAATGTAATATAAGTTATGGGCTGAGTCCAACCCACTGTGTATTGTACAGATGTAATATAAGATATGGTCTGAGTCCAATCCACTGTGTATTGTACGGAATGTAATATAAGATATGGACTGAGTCCAACCCACTGTGTATTGTACAGAATGTAATGTAAGATATGGACTGAGTCCAACCCACCGCGTAATGTGCGGAATGTAATATAAGATATGGACTGAGTCCATCAAACTGTGTATTGTACAGAATGTAATATAAGATATGGACTGAGTCCAACCAACCTTGTGATGTGCAGAATGCAATATAAGATATTTACTGAGTCCAACCCACCTTGTATTGTACAGAATGTAATATACGATATGGACTGAGTCCAACCCATCTTGTAATGTGCAGAATGTGATATAAGATATGTACTGAGTCCACCCCACTGTGTATTGTCCAGAATGTAAAATAAGATATGGGCTGAGTCCAACCCACTGTGTATTGTACAGAATGTAATGTAAGATATGGACTGAGTCCAACCCACTGTGTATTGTACAGAATGTAATATAAGGTATGGACTGAGTCCAACCCAATGTGTATTGTGCAGAATGTAATATAACATCTGGGCTGAGTCCAACCCACTGTGTATTGTACAGAATGTAATATAAGATATGGACTGAGTCCAACCCACTGTGTATTGAACAGAATGTAATATAAGGTATGGACTGAGTCCAACCCAATGTGTATTGTGCAGAATGTAATATAACATCTGGGCTGAGTCCAACCCACTGTGTATTGTACAGAATGTAATATAAGATATGGACTGAGTCCAACCCACCTTGTAATGTGCAGAATGTAATTTCAGATATGGACTGAGTCCAACCCACCTTGTAATGTGCAGAATGTAATCTAAGATATGGGCTGAGTCCAACCCACTGCGTAATGTGCGGAATGAAATATAAGATATGGACTGAATCCACCCCACTGTGCATTGTCCAGAATGTAAAATAAGATATGTACTGAGTCCAACCCACTGCGTAATGTGCAGAATGTAATATAAGATATGGAGTGAGTCCAACCCACTGTGTATTGTACAGAATGTAATATAATATATGGACTGAGTCCAACCCACCTTGTAATATACAGAATGTAATATAAGATATGGACTGAGTCCAACCAACCGTGTATTGTGCAGAATGTAATATAAGATATGGACTGAGTCCAACCCACTGTGTAATGTGCAGAATGTAATATAAAATATGTACTGAGTCCAACCCACTGTGTAATGTACAGAATGTAATATAAGATATGGACTGAGTCCACCCCACTGTGTGATGTGCAGAATGTAATATAAGATATGGTCTGAGTCCAACCCACTGTGTATTGTACATAATTTAACACAAGATATGGACTGAGTCCAACCCACCTTGTAATGTGCAGAATGTGATATAAGATATGGACTGAGTCCAACCCACTGTGTATTGTACAGAATATAATATAAGATATGGGCTGAGTCCAACCCACTGTGTATTGTACAGAATGTAATATAAGATATGGTCTGAGTCCAATCCACTGTGTATTGTACGGAATGTAATATAAGATATGGACTGAGTCCAACCCACTGTGTATTGTACAGAATGTAATATAAGATATGGACTGAGTCCAACCCACTGTGTATTGTGCAGAATGTAATGTAAGATATGGACTGAGTCCACCCCACTGTGTATTGTACAGAATGTAATCTAAGATATTTGCTGAGTCCAACCAACCGTGTGATGTGCAGAATGCAATATAAGATATTTACTGAGTCCAACCCACCTTGTAATATACAGAATGTAATATAAGATATGGACTGAGTCCAACCAACCGTGCATTGTGCAGAATGTAATATAAGATATGGACTGAGTCCAACCCACTGTGTAATGTGCAGAATGTAATATAAGATATGTACTGAGACCAACCCACTGTGTGATGTACAGAATGTAATATAAGATATGGACTGAGTCCACCCCACTGTGTGATGTGCAGAATGTAATATAAGATTATGGTCTGAGTCCAACCCACTGTGTATTGTACATAATTTAACACAAGATATGGACTGAGTCCAACCCACCTTGTAATGTGCAGAATGTAATATCAGATATGGACTGAGTCCAACCCACTGTGTTTTGTACAGAATGTAATATAAGATATGGGCTGAGTCCAACCCACTGTGTATTGTACAGAATGTAATATAAGATATGGTTTGAGTCCAATCCACTGTGTATTGTACAGAATGTAATATAAGATATGGGCTAAGTCCAACCCACTGTGTATTGTACAGAATGTAATATAAGATATGGTCTGAGTCCAACCCACCTTGTATTGTACAGAATGTAATATAAGATATGGACTGAGTCCAACCCACCTTGTAATGTGCAGAATGTGATATAAGATATGTACAGAGTCCACCCCACTGTGTATTGTCCAGAATGTAAAATAACATATGGACTGAGTCCACCCCACTGTGTATTGTACAGAATGTAATGTAACATTTCTAATGAGTCCAACCCACTGTGTATTGTACAGAATGTAAAATAAGATATGGGATGAGTCCAACCCACTGTGTATTGTACAGAATGTAATATAAGATATGGACTGAGTCCAACCCACCTTGTAATGTGCAGAATGTGATTTAAGATATGTACTGAATCCAACCCACTGTGTAATGTGCAGAATGTAATATAAGATATGGACTGAGTCCAACCCACCTTGTGATGTGCAGAATGTAATTTCAGATATGGACTGAGTCCAACCCACCTTGTAATGTGCAGAATGTAACATAAGATATGGACTGAGTACAACCCACTGTGTAATGTGCAGAATGTAATAGATGTGCTGAGTCCAACTCACTGTGTAATGTGCAGAATGTAATATAAGATATGGACTGAGTCCACCCCACTGTGTATTGTACATAATTTAACACAAGATATGGACTGAGTCCAACCCACCTTGTAATGTACAGAATGTAATATAAGATATGGGCTGAGTCCAACACACTGTGTATTGTACAGAATGTAATATAAGATATGGTCTGAGTCCAATCCACTGTGTATTGTACGGAATGTAATATAAGACATGGACTGAGTCCAACCCACTGTGTGTTGTACAGAATGTAATTTCAGATATGGACTGAGTCCAACCCACTGTGTATTGTACAGAATGAAATGTAAGATATGGACTGAGTCCAACCCACTGCGTAATGTGCGGTATGTAATATAAGATGTGGACTGAGTCCACCCCACTGTGTATTGTACAGAATGTAATATAAGATATGGACTGAGTCCAACCAACCTTGTGATGTGAACAATGCAATATAAGATATTTACTGAGTCCAACCCACCTTGTATTGTACAGAATGTAATATAAGATATGGACTGAGTCCAACCCACCTTGTAATGTGCAGAATGTGATATAAGATATGTACTGAGTCCACCCCACTGTGTATTGTCCAGAATGTAAAATAAGATATGGGCTGAGTCCAACCCACTGTGTATTGTACAGAATGTAATATAAGATATGGACTGAGTCCAACCCACCTTGTAATGTGCAGAATGTAATTTCAGATATGGACTGAGTCCAACCCACTGCGTAATGTGCAGAATGTAATATAAGATATGGACTGAGTCCAACCCACCTTGTAATGTGCAGAATGTAAAATAAGATATGTACTGAGTCCAACCCACTGCGTAATGTGCAGAATGTAATATAAGATATGGAGTGAGTCCAACCCACTGTGTATTGTACAGAATGTAATATAATATATGGACTGAGTCCAACCCACCTTGTAATATACAGAATGTAATATAATATATGGACTGAGTCCAACCCACTGTGTATTGTACATAATTTAACACAAGATATGGACTGAGTCCAACCCACCTTGTAATGTGCAGAATGTGATATAAGATATGGACTGAGTCCAACCCACTGTGTATTGTACAGAATATAATATAAGATATGGGCTGAGTCCAACCCACTGTGTATTGTACAGAATGTAATATAAGATATGGTCTGAGTCCAATCCACTGTGTATTGTACGGAATGTAATATAAGATATGGACTGAGTCCAACCCACTGTGTATTGTACAGAATGTAATATAAGATATGGACTGAGTCCAACCCACTGTGTATTGTGCAGAATGTAATGTAAGATATGGACTGAGTCCAACCCACTGCGTAATGTGCGTAATGTAATATAAGATATGGACTGAGTCCACCCCACTGTGTATTGTACAGAATGTAATCTAAGATATTTGCTGAGTCCAACCAACCGTGTGATGTGCAGAATGCAATATAAGGTATTTACTGAGTCCAACCCACCTTGTAATATACAGAATGTAATTTCAGATATGGACTGAGTCCAACCAACCGTGCATTGTGCAGAATGTAATATAAGATATGGACTGAGTCCAACCCACTGTGTAATGTGCAGAATGTAATATAAGATATGTACTGAGTCCAACCCACTGTGTGATGTACAGAATGTAATATAAGATATGGACTGAGTCCACCCCACTGTGTGATGTGCAGAATGTAATATAAGATTATGGTCTGAGTCCAACCCACTGTGTATTGTACATAATTTAACACAAGATATGGACTGAGTCCAACCCACCTTGTAATGTGCAGAATGTAATATCAGATATGGACTGAGTCCAACCCACTGTGTTTTGTACAGAATGTAATATAAGATATGGGCTGAGTCCAACCCACTGTGTATTGTACAGAATGTAATATAAGATATGGTTTGAGTCCAATCCACTGTGTATTGTACAGAATGTAATATAAGATATGGGCTAAGTCCAACCCACTGTGTATTGTACAGAATGTAATATAAGATATGGTCTGAGTCCAACCCACCTTGTATTGTACAGAATGTAATATAAGATATGGACTGAGTCCAACCCACCTTGTAATGTGCAGAATGTGATATAAGATATGTACAGAGTCCACCCCACTGTGTATTGTCCAGAATGTAAAATAACATATGGACTGAGTCCACCCCACTGTGTATTGTACAGAATGTAATGTAACATTTCTACTGAGTCCAACCCACTGTGTATTGTACAGAATGTAAAATAAGATATGGGATGAGTCCAACCCACTGTGTATTGTACAGAATGTAATATAAGATATGGACTGAGTCCAACCCACCTTGTAATGTGCAGAATGTGATATAAGATATGTACTGAATCCAACCCACTGTGTAATGTGCAGAATGTAATATAAGATATGGACTGAGTCCAACCCACCTTGTGATGTGCAGAATGTAATTTCAGATATGGACTGAGTCCAACCCACCTTGCAATGTGCAGAATGTAACATAAGATATGGACTGAGTACAACCCACTGTGTAATGTGCAGAATGTAATATAAGATATGTGCTGAGTCCAACCCACTGTGTAATGTACAGAATGTAATATAAGATATGGACTGAGTCCACCCCACTGTGTATTGTACATAATTTAACACAAGATATGGACTAAGTCCAACCCACCTTGTAATGTACAGAATGTAATATAAGATATGGGCTGAGTCCAACACACTGTGTATTGTACAGAATGTAATATAAGATATGGTCTGAGTCCAATCCACTGTGTATTGTACGGAATGTAATATAAGACATGGACTGAGTCCAACCCACTGTGTGTTGTACAGAATGTAATTTCAGATATGGACTGAGTCCAACCCACTGTGTATTGTACAGAATGAAATGTAAGATATGGACTGAGTCCAACCCACTGCGTAATGTGCGGTATGTAATATAAGATGTGGACTGAGTCCATCCCACTGTGTATTGTACAGAATGTAATATAAGATATGGACTGAGTCCAACCAACCTTGTGATGTGAACAATGCAATATAAGATATTTACTGAGTCCAACCCACCTTGTATTGTACAGAATGTAATATAAGATATGGACTGAGTCCAACCCACCTTGTAATGTGCAGAATGTGATATAAGATATGTACTGAGTCCACCCCACTGTGTATTGTCCAGAATGTAAAATAAGATATGGGCTGAGTCCAACCCACTGTGTATTGTACAGAATGTAATATAAGATATGGACTGAGTCCAACCCACCTTGTAATGTGCAGAATGTAATTTCAGATATGGACTGAGTCCAACCCACTGCGTAATGTGCAGAATGTAATATAAGATATGGACTGAGTCCAACCCACCTTGTAATGTGCAGAATGTAAAATAAGATATGTACTGAGTCCAACCCACTGCGTAATGTGCAGAATGTAATATAAGATATGGACTGAGTCCAACCCACTGTGTATTGTACAGAATGTAATATAAGATATGGACTGAGTCCAACCCACTGTGTCATGTGCAGAATGCAATAAAAGATATGGACTGAGTCCACCCCACTGTGTATTGAACAGAATGTAATATAAGGTATGGACTGAGTCCAACCCATTGTGTATTGTACAGAATGTAATATAAGATATGGTCTGAGTCCAACCCACCTTGTAATGTGCAGAATGTAATTTCAGATATGGACTGAGTCCAACCCACCTTGTAATGTGCAGAATGTAATATAAGATATGGGCTGAGTCCAACCCACTGCGTAATGTGCGGAATGAAATATAAGATATGGACTGAGTCCACCCCACTGTGTATTGTGCAGAATGTAAAATAAGATATGTACTGAGTCCAACCCACTGCGTAATGTGCAGAATGTAATATAAGATATGGAGTGAGTCCAACCCACTGTGTATTGTACAGAATGTAATATAATATATGGACTGAGTCCAACCCACCTTGTAATCTACAGAATGTAATATCAGATATGGACTGAGTCCAACCCACTGCGTAATGTGCAGAATGTAATATAAGATATGGAGTGAGTCCAACCCACTGTGTATTGTACAGAATGTAATATAATATATGGACTGAGTCCAACCCACCTTGTAATATACAGAATGTAATATAAGATATGGACTGAGTCCAACCCACTGTGTATTGTACATAATTTAACACAAGATATGGACTGAGTCCAACCCACCTTGTAATGTGCAGAATGTGATATAAGATATGGACTGAGTCCAACCCACTGTGTATTGTACAGAATATAATATAAGATATGGGCTGAGTCCAACCCACTGTGTATTGTACAGAATGTAATATAAGATATGGTCTGAGTCCAATCCACTGTGTATTGTACGGAATGTAATATAAGATATGGACTGAGTCCAACCCACTGTGTATTGTACAGAATGTAATATAAGATATGGACTGAGTCCAACCCACTGTGTATTGTGCAGAATGTAATGTAAGATATGGACTGAGTCCAACCCACTGCGTAATGTGCGTAATGTAATATAAGATATGGACTGAGTCCACCCCACTGTGTATTGTACAGAATGTAATCTAAGATATTTGCTGAGTCCAACCAACCGTGTGATGTGCAGAATGCAATATAAGATATTTACTGAGTCCAACCCACCTTGTATTATACAGAATGTAATATAAGATATGGACTGAGTCCAACCAACCGTGCATTGTGCAGAATGTAATATCAGATATGGACTGAGTCCAACCCACTGTGTAATGTGCAGAATGTAATATAAGATATGTACTGAGTCCAACCCACTGTGTGATGTACAGAATGTAATATAAGATATGGACTGAGTCCACCCCACTGTGTGATGTGCAGAATGTAATATAAGATTATGGTCTGAGTCCAACCCACTGTGTATTGTACATAATTTAACACAAGATATGGACTGAGTCCAACCCACCTTGTAATGTGCAGAATGTAATATCAGATATGGACTGAGTCCAACCCACTGTGTTTTGTACAGAATGTAATATAAGATATGGGCTGAGTCCAACCCACTGTGTATTGTACAGAATGTAATATAAGATATGGTTTGAGTCCAATCCACTGTGTATTGTACAGAATGTAATATAAGATATGGTCTGAGTCCAACCCACCTTGTATTGTACAGAATGTAATATAAGATATGGACTGAGTCCAACCCACCTTGTAATGTGCAGAATGTGATATAAGATATGTACAGAGTCCACCCCACTGTGTATTGTCCAGAATGTAAAATAACATATGGACTGAGTCCAACCCACTGTGTATTGTACAGAATGTAAAATAAGATATGGGATGAGTCCAACCCACTGTGTATTGTACAGAATGTAATATAAGATATGGACTGAGTCCAACCCACCTTGTAATGTGCAGAATGTGATATAAGATATGTACTGAATCCAACCCACTGTGTAATGTGCAGAATGTAATATAAGATATGGACTGAGTCCAACCCACCTTGTGATGTGCAGAATGTAATTTCAGATATGGACTGAGTCCAACCCACCTTGTAATGTGCAGAATGTAACATAAGATATGGACTGAGTACAACCCACTGTGTAATGTGCAGAATGTAATATAAGATATGTGCTGAGTCCAACCCACTGTGTAATGTACAGAATGTAATATAAGATATGGACTGAGTCCACCCCACTGTGTATTGTACATAATTTAACACAAGATATGGACTGAGTCCAAACCACCTTGTAATGTACAGAATGTAATATAAGATATGGGCTGAGTCCAATCCACTGTGTATTGTACGGAATGTAATATAAGACATGGACTGAGTCCAACCCACTGTGTGTTGTACAGAATGTAATTTCAGATATGGACAGAGTCCAACCCACTGTGTATTGTACAGAATGAAATGTAAGATATGGACTGAGTCCAACCCACTGCGTAATGTGCGGTATGTAATATAAGATGTGGACTGAGTCCACCCCACTGTGTATTGTACAGAATGTAATATAAGATATGGACTGAGTCCAACCAACCTTGTGATGTGAACAATGCAATATAAGATATTTACTGAGTCCAACCCACCTTGTATTGTACAGAATGTAATATAAGATATGGACTGAGTCCAACCCACCTTGTAATGTGCAGAATGTGATATAAGATATGTACTGAGTCCACCCCACTGTGTATTGTCCAGAATGTAAAATAAGATATGGGCTGAGTCCAACCCACTGTGTATTGTACAGAATGTAATATAAGATATGGACTGAGTCCAACCCACCTTGTAATGTGCAGAATGTAATTTCAGATATGGACTGAGTCCAACCCACTGCGTAATGTGCAGAATGTAATATAAGATATGGACTGAGTCCAACCCACCTTGTAATGTGCAGAATGTAAAATAAGATATGTACTGAGTCCAACCCACTGCGTAATGTGCAGAATGTAATATAAGATATGGACTGAGTCCAACCCACTGTGTATTGTACAGAATGTAATATAAGATATGGACTGAGTCCAACCCACTGTGTCATGTGCAGAATGCAATAAAAGATATGGACTGAGTCCACCCCACTGTGTATTGAACAGAATGTAATATAAGGTATGGACTGAGTCCAACCCATTGTGTATTGTACAGAATGTAATATAAGATATGGTCTGAGTCCAACCCACCTTGTAATGTGCAGAATGTAATTTCAGATATGGACTGAGTCCAACCCACCTTGTAATGTGCAGAATGTAATATAAGATATGGGCTGAGTCCAACCCACTGCGTAATGTGCGGAATGAAATATAAGATATGGACTGAGTCCACCCCACTGTGTATTGTGCAGAATGTAAAATAAGATATGTACTGAGTCCAACCCACTGCGTAATGTGCAGAATGTAATATAAGATATGGAGTGAGTCCAACCCACTGTGTATTGTCCAGAATGTAATATAAGATATGGACTGAGTCCACCCCACTGTGTGATGTGCAGAATGTAATATAAGATATGGTCTGAGTCCAACCCACTGTGTATTGTACATAATTTAACACAAGATATGGACTGAGTCCAACCCACCTTGTAATGTGCAGAATGTAATATCAGATATGGACTGAGTCCAACCCACTGTGTATTATACAGAATGTGATATAAGATATGGGCTGAGTCCAACCCACTGTGTATTGTACAGAATGTGATATAAGATATGGTCTGAGTCCAATCCACTGTGTATTGTACGCAATGTAATCTAAGATATGGACTGTGTCCAACCCACTGCGTAATGTGCGGAATGTAATATAAGATATGGACTGAGTCCACCCCACTGTGTATTGTACAGAATGTAATATAAGATATGGACTGAGTCCAACCAACCGTATGATGTGCAGAATGCAATATAAGATATTTACTGAGTCCAATCCACCTTGTATTGTACAGAATGTAATTTAAGATATGGACTGAGTCCAACCCACCTTGTAATGTGCAGAATGTGATATAAGATATGTACTGAGTGCACCCCACTGTGTATTGTCCAGAATGTAAAATAAGATATGGACTGAGTCCACCCCACTGTGTATTGTACAGAATGTAATGTAAGATTTCTACTGAGTCCAACCCACTGTGTATTGTACAGAATGTAAAATAAGATATGGGCTGAGTCCAACCCACTGTGTATTGTACAGAATGTAATTTCAGATATGGACTGAGTCCAACCCACCTTGTAATGTGCAGAATGTAATTTCAGATATGGACTGAGTCCAACCCACCTTGTAATGTGCAGAATGTAATATAAGATATGGACTGAGTCCAACCCACTGCGTAATGTGCGGAATGTCATATAAGATATGGACTGAGTCCAACCCACCTTGTAATGTGCAGAATGTGATATAAGATATGTACTGAGTCCAACCCACTGTGTAATGTGCAGAATGTAATATCAGATATGGACTGAGTCCAACCCACCTTGTAATGTGCAGAATGTAATTTCAGATATGGACTGAGTCCAACCCACCTTGTAATGTGCAGAATGTAACATAAGATATGGACTGAGTCCAACCCACTGCGTAATGTGCAGAATGTAATTTCAGATATGGACTGAGTCCAACCCACATTGTAATGTGCAGAATGTAACATAAGATATGGACTGAGTCCAACCCACTGCGTAATGTGCAGAATGTAAAATAAGATATGTACTGAGTCCAACCCACTGCGTAATGTGCAGAATGTAATATAAGATATGGACTGAGTCCAACCCACTGTGTTTTGTCCAGAATGTAAAATAAGATATGTACTGAGTCCAACCCACTGCGTAATGTGCAGAATGTAATATATGATATGGACTGAGTCCACCCCACTGTGTATTGTACAGAATGTAATATAAGATATGGACTGAGTCCAACCAACCTTGTGATGTGAAGAATGCAATATAAGATATTTACTGAGTCCAACCCACCTTGTATTGTACAGAATGTAATGTAAGATATGGACTGAGTCCAACCCACCTTGTAATGTGCAGAATGTGATATAAGATATGTACTGAGTCCACCCCACTGTGTATTGTCCAGAATGTAAAATAAGATATGGGCTGAGTCCAACCCACTGTGTATTGTACAGAATGTAATATAAGATATGGACTGAGTCCAACCCACCTTGTAATGTGCAGAATGTAATTTCAGATATGGACTGAGTCCAACCCACTGCGTAATGTGCGGAATGTAATATAAGATATGGACTGAGTCCAACCCACCTTGTAATGTGCAGAATGTAAAATAAGATATGTACTGAGTCCAACCCACTGCGTAATGTGCAGAATGTAATATAAGATATGGACTGAGTCCAAGCCACCTTGTAATGTGCAGAATGTAAAATAAGATATGTACTGAGTCCAACCCACTGCGTAATGTGCAGAATGTAATATAAGATATGGACTGAGTCCAACCCACTGTGTATTGTACAGAATGTAATATAAGATATGGACTGAGTCCAACCCACTGTGTCATGTGCAGAATGCAATAAAAGATATGGACTGAGTCCACCCCACTGTGTATTGAACAGAATGTAATATAAGGTATGGACTGAGTCCAACCCACTGTGTATTGTACAGAATGTAATATAAGATATGGACTGAGTCCAACCCACCTTGTAATGTGCAGAATGTAATTTCAGATATGGACTGAGTCCAACCCACCTTGTAATGTGCAGAATGTAATATAAGATATGGGCTGAGTCCAACCCACTGCGTAATGTGCGGAATGAAATATAAGATATGGACTGAGTCCACCCCACTGTGTATTGTGCAGAATGTAAAATAAGATATGTACTGAGTCCAACCCACTGCGTAATGTGCAGAATGTAATATAAGATATGGAGTGAGTCCAACCCACTGTGTATTGTACAGAATGTAATATAATATATGGACTGAGTCCAACCCACCTTGTAATCTACAGAATGTAATATCAGATATGGACTGAGTGCAACCCACTGTGTATTGTCCAGAATGTAAAATAAGATATGTACTGAGTCCAACCCACTGCGTAATGTACAGAATGTCATATAAGATATGGACTGAGTCCACCCCACTGTGTGATGTGCTGAATGTAATATAAGATATGGTCTGAGTCCAACCCACTGTGTATTGTACATAATTTAACACAAGATATGGACTGAGTCCAACCCACCTTGTAATGTGCAGAATGTAATATCAGATATGGACTGAGTCCAACCCACTGTGTATTATACAGAATGTGATATAAGATATGGGCTGAGTCCAACCCACTGTGTATTGTACAGAATGTGATATAAGATATGGTCTGAGTCCAATCCACTGTGTATTGTACGGAATGTAATCTAAGATATGGACTGTGTCCAACCCACTGCGTAATGTGCGGAATGTAATATAAGATATGGACTGAGTCCACCCCACTGTGTATTGTACAGAATGTAATATAAGATATGGACCGAGTCCAACCAACCGTATGATGTGCAGAATGCAATATAAGATATTTACTGAGTCCAATCCACCTTGTATTGTACAGAATGTAATTTAAGATATGGACTGAGTCCAACCCACCTTGTAATGTGCAGAATGTGATATAAGATATGTACTGAGTCCACCCCACTGTGTATTGTCCAGAATGTAAAATAAGATATGGACTGAGTCCACCCCACTGTGTATTGTACAGAATGTAATGTAAGATTTCTACTGAGTCCAACCCACTGTGTATTGTACAGAATGTAAAATAAGATATGGGCTGAGTCCAACCCACTGTGTATTGTACAGAATGTAATTTCAGATATGGACTGAGTCCAACCCACCTTGTAATGTGCAGAATGTAATTTCAGATATGGACTGAGTCCAACCCACCTTGTAATGTGCAGAATGTAATATAAGATATGGACTGAGTCCAACCCACTGCGTAATGTGCGGAATGTAATATAAGATATGGACTGAGTCCAACCCACCTTGTAATGTGCAGAATGTGATATAAGATATGTACTGAGTCCAACCCACTGTGTAATGTGCAGAATGTAATATCAGATATGGACTGAGTCCAACCCACCTTGTAATGTGCAGAATGTAATTTCAGATATGGACTGAGTCCAACCCACCTTGTAATGTGCAGAATGTAACATAAGATATGGACTGAGTCCAACCCACTGCGTAATGTGCAGAATGTAATTTCAGATATGGACTGAGTCCAACCCACATTGTAATGTGCAGAATGTAACATAAGATATGGACTGAGTCCAACCCACTGCGTAATGTGCAGAATGTAAAATAAGATATGTACTGAGTCCAACCCACTGCGTAATGTGCAGAATGTAATATAAGATATGGACTGAGTCCAACCCACTGTGTTTTGTCCAGAATGTAAAATAAGATATGTACTGAGTCCAACCCACTGCGTAATGTGCAGAATGTAATATATGATATGGACTGAGTCCACCCCACTGTGTATTGTACAGAATGTAATATAAGATATGGACTGAGTCCAACCAACCTTGTGATGTGAAGAATGCAATATAAGATATTTACTGAGTCCAACCCACCTTGTATTGTACAGAATGTAATGTAAGATATGGACTGAGTCCAACCCACCTTGTAATGTGCAGAATGTGATATAAGATATGTACTGAGTCCACCCCACTGTGTATTGTCCAGAATGTAAAATAAGATATGGGCTGAGTCCAACCCACTGTGTATTGTACAGAATGTAATATAAGATATGGACTGAGTCCAACCCACCTTGTAATGTGCAGAATGTAATTTCAGATATGGACTGAGTCCAACCCACTGCGTAATGTGCGGAATGTAATATAAGATATGGACTGAGTCCAACCCACCTTGTAATGTGCAGAATGTAAAATAAGATATGTACTGAGTCCAACCCACTGCGTAATGTGCAGAATGTAATATAAGATATGGACTGAGTCCAACCCACCTTGTAATGTGCAGAATGTAAAATAAGATATGTACTGAGTCCAACCCACTGCGTAATGTGCAGAATGTAATATAAGATATGGACTGAGTCCAACCCACTGTGTATTGTACAGAATGTAATATAAGATATGGACTGAGTCCAACCCACTGTGTATTGTACAGAATGCAATGTAAGATATGGACTGAGTCCAACCAACTGTGTATTGTACAGAATGTAATATAAGATATGGACTGAGTCCACCCCACTGTGTATTGTACAGAATGTAATATAAGATATGGACTGAGTCCACCCCACTGTGTATTGAACAGAATGTAATATAAGGTATGGACTGAGTCCAACCCACTGTGTATTGTACAGAATGTAATATAAGATATGGACTGAGTCCAACCCACCTTGTAATGTGCAGAATGTAATTTCAGATATGGACTGAGTCCAACCCACCTTGTAATGTGCAGAATGTAATATAAGATATGGGCTGAGTCCAACCCACTGCGTAATGTGCGGAATGAAACATAAGATATGGACTGAGTCCACCCCACTCTGTATTGTCCAGAATGTAAAATAAGATATGTACTGAGTCCAACCCACTGCGTAATGTGCAGAATGTAATATAATATATGGACTGAGTCCAACCCACCTTGTAATATACAGAATGTAATATAAGATATGGACTGAGTCCAACCAACCGTGTATTGTGAAGAATGTAATATAAGATATGGACTGAGTCCAACCCACTGTGTAATGTGCAGAATGTAATATAAGATATGTACTGAGTCCAACCCACTGTTTAATGTACAGAATGTAATATAAGATATGGACTGAGTCCACCCCACTGTGTGATGTGCAGAATGTAATATAAGATATGGTCTGAGTCCAACCCACTGTGTATTGTACATAATTTAACACAAGATATGGACTGAGTCCAACCCACCTTGTAATGTGCAGAATGTAATATCAGATATGGACTGAGTCCAACCCACTGTGTATTGTACAGAATGTAATATAAGATATGGGCTGAGTCCAACCCACTGTGTATTGTACAGAATGTAATATAAGATATGGTCTGAGTCCAATCCACTGTGTATTGTACGGAATGTAATCTAAGATATGGACTGAGTCCAACCCACTGCGTAATGTGCGGAATGTAATATAAGATATGGACTGAGTCCACCCCACTGTGTATTGTACAGAATGTAATATAAGATATGGACTGAGTCCAACCAACCGTGTGATGTGCAGAATGCAATATAAGATATTTACTGAGTCCAATCCACCTTGTATTGTACAGAATGTAATTTAAGATATGGACTGAGTCCAACCCACCTTGTAATGTGCAGAATGTGATATAAGATATGTACTTTGTCCACCCCACTGTGTATTGTCCAGAATGTAAAATAAGATATGGACTGAGTCCACCCCACTGTGTATTGTACAGAATGTAATGTAAGATTTCTACTGAGTCCAACCCACTGTGTATTGTACAGAATGTAAAATAAGATATGGGCTGAGTCCAACCCACTGTGTATTGTACAGAATGTAATATAAGATATGGACTGAGTCCAACCCACCTTGTAATGTGCAGAATGTAATTTCAGATATGGACTGAGTCCAACCCACCTTGTAATGTGCAGAATGTAATATAAGATATGGACTGAGTCCAACCCACTGCGTAATGTGCGGAATGTAATATAAGATATGGACTGAGTCCAACCCACCTTGTAATGTGCAGAATGTGATATAAGATATGTACTGAGTCCAACCCACTGTGTAATGTGCAGAATGTAATATCAGATATGGACTGAGTCCAACCCACCTTGTAATGTGCAGAATGTAATTTCAGATATGGACTGAGTCCAACCCACCTTGTAATGTGCAGAATGTAACAGAAGATATGGACTGAGTCCAACCCACTGCGTAATGTGCAGAATGTAATTTCAGATATGGACAGAGTCCAACCCACCTTGTAATGTGCAGAATGTAACATAAGATATGGACTGAGTCCAACCCACTGCATAATGTGCAGAATGTAAAATAAGATATGTACTGAGTCCAACCCACTGCGTAATGTGCAGAATGCAATATAAGATATGGACTGAGTCCAACCCACTGTCTATTGTCCAGAATGTAAAATAAGATATGTACTGAGTCCAACCCACTGCGTAATGTGCAGAATGTAATAGAAGGGGGAAGCCTCCGAAAGCTTGTGAATTTAAAATAAAATTGCTGGACTATAACTTGGTGTTGTAAAATTGTTTACTATTGTACAGAATGTAATATAATATATGGACTGAGTCCAACCCGCTGTGTATTGTCCAGAATGTAATATAAGATATGTAATGAGAACACCAGATATTTAATGAGTAGCCAACAGAGTGTCCCCAGTGATCCCGCAGTCAACCCAGAATGATGCCAGGGTGCAGCCAGGGTTCCCAGCTTGCAACCATTCATGCCAGAGTGATGCCAGAGTGGCGGTCTTGATGTTCAGACCACCACCACAACAATAAGAACTACCACAACAATGTCCCAGTGACCCCCCCCCAGTGTCCCCTGAATGTCCCAGTGACCACCCGAAGTGTCCCCTGAATGTCCCAGTGACCCCCCCCAGTGTCCCCAGAATATCCCAGTGATTCCAGTGTGCACCCAGTGACCCCAGAGTAACCCAGACATTACTCACGTGCTCCCCATCGGGTCCAGGCTGTGGTGAAGGTCTCAGTCAGTCCGTCCCCAGCGGAGAGAACGATGCTTGGCCCAGGATTTCTCCCACTCCTCCTCCTCCTCACAAAATGTCTCTTTCTGGATCATCTCCTTGCAGCATTTCATCAAAAAGATTCCTGAGGGGAGAGAGAGGGAATTGATTAAAATACAAAAGCAAGGGATTAAAAAGGCACAGCAAGAGGCAAGAACTCCATCCCTCCCACTCCCTCTCTCACTCTCTCTTTTTCACCCCCCTCTCTCTCTCTCTCACTCTCGCTCACTCTCCCTCCCTCCCTCCCTCCCACTCTCCCTCTGTCTCTCTCCCTCTCTCCCTCCCTCTCCCTCCCTCTCATTCTCTCTCTCTCTCCCTCTCTCTAACCCTCTCCCTCTCTCACACTCCCCCAGTTGCACAGAATCTCTCCCTAATCCAAGTCTGCAGCTTGTTTCTCCCCTGCCTTTCCTCTGAATGCCTCTAACCGGTGCCGCACTGCCTGTCTGAGCTGCTCAGTGTTTGCTGCAGGGTCCAACCCTCCCCCTGGGTGTGTTTTCTCTTCTGTCCCTGGGCCTCGCCCACACCTGCTCTTGACATTGTTGCAACTTTAATTCTGGCAGTTGCTGTCAGCGAAAGGTCAACAGATTTTACCTCAACTGTTTTCTCCTGTTTGAATTAGAATCTCGCCCCTCCCTGTTCAATCTCTACCTTGTATTGTCCAGAATGTAATATAAGATATGGACTGAGTCCACCTCACCTTGTAATATACAGAATGTAATATAAGATATTTGCTGGGTCCACCCAACCTTGTAATGTGCAGAATGTAATATAAGATATGGACTGAGTACAACCCATCTTGTATTGTCCAGAATGTAATATAAGATATGGGCTGAGTCCAACCCACTGTGTATTGTCCAGAATGTAATATAAGATGTGGACTGAGTCCAACCCACTGTGTAATGTGCAGAATGTCATATAAGATATGGACTGAGTCCACCCCACTGTGTATTGTACAGAATGTAATATAAGATATGGACTGAGTCCACATTGTATTGTACAGAATGTAATATAAGATATGGACTGAGTCCAACCCACTGTGTAATGTGCAGAATGTAATATAAGATATGGACTGAGTCCAACCCACTGTGTATTGTACAGAATGTAATATAAGATGTGGGCTGAGTCCACCCCACTGTGTATTGTACAGAATGTAATATAAGATATGGACTGAGTCCAACCCACTGTGTAATGTGCAGAATGTAATATGAGATATGGACTGAGTACAACCCATTGTGTATTGTACAGAATGTAATATAAGATATGGACTGAGTCCAACCCACTGTGTAATGTGCAGAATGTAATATAAGATATGGACTGAGTCCAACCCACTGTGTATTGTACAGAATGTAATATAAGATATGCACTGGGTCCACCCCACTGTGTATTGTACAGAATGCAATATAAGATATGGACTGAGTCCAACCCACTGTGTAATGTACAGAATGTAATGTATGATATGGACTGAGTCCACCCCACTGTGTATTGTACAGAATGTGATATAAGATATGGACTGAGTCCACCCCACTGTGTATTGTGCAGAATGCAATATAAGATATGGACTGAGTCCACCCCACTGTGCATTGTACAGAATGTAATATAAGATATGTACTGGGTCCACCCAACCTTGTAAGGTGCACAATGTAATATAAGATATGGAGTGAGTCCAACCCATCTTGTATTGTACAGACTGTAATATAAGATATGGACTGAGTCCAACCCACTGTATATTGTACAGAATGTAATATAAGATATGGACTGAGTCCACCCCACTGTGTATTGTACAGAATGTAATATAAGATATGGACTGAGTCCACCCCACCTTGTATTGTACAGAATGTAATATAAGATATGGAGTGAGTCCAACCCAGTGTGTATTGTACAGAATGTAATATAAGATATGGACTGAGTCCAACCCACTGTGTATTGTACAGAATGTAATATAAGATATGGGCTGACTCCACCCCACTGTGTATTGTACAGAATGTAATATAAGATATGGACTGAGTCCAACCCACTGTGTAATGTGCAGAATGTAATATGAGATATGGACTGAGTACAACCCATTGTGTATTGTACAGAATGTAATATAAGATATGGACTGAGTCCAACCCACTGTGTAATGTACAGAATGTAATATAAGATATGGACTGAGTCCAACCCACTGTGTAATGTGCAGAATGTAATATAAGATATGGACTGAGTCCAACCCACTGTGTATTGTACAGAATGTAATATAAGATATGCACTGGGTCCACCCCACTGTGTATTGTACAGAATGCAATATAAGATATGGACTGAGTCCAACCCACTGTGTAATGTACAGAATGTAATGTATGATATGGACTGAGTCCACCCCACTGTGTATTGTACAGAATGTGATATAAGATATGGACTGAGTCCACCCCACTGTGTATTGTGCAGAATGCAATATAAGATATGGACTGAGTCCACCCCACTGTGCATTGTACAGAATGTAATATAAGATATGTACTGGGTCCACCCAACCTTGTAAGGTGCACAATGTAATATAAGATATGGAGTGAGTCCAACCCATCTTGTATTGTACAGACTGTAATATAAGATATGGACTGAGTCCAACCCACTGTATATTGTACAGAATGTAATATAAGATATGGACTGAGTCCACCCCACTGTGTATTGTACAGAATGTAATATAAGATATGGACTGAGTCCACCCCACCTTGTATTGTACAGAATGTAATATAAGATATGGAGTGAGTCCAACCCAGTGTGTATTGTACAGAATGTAATATAAGATATGGACTGAGTCCAACCCACTGTGTATTGTACAGAATGTAATATAAGATATGGACTGAGTCCAACCCACTGTGTATTGTACAGAATGTAATATAAGATATGGGCTGAGTCCACCCCACTGTGTATTGTACAGAATGTAATATAAGATATGGACTGAGTCCAACCCACTGTGCATTGTACAGAATATGACATAAGATATGGACTGAGTCCAACCCACTGTGTATTGTACAGAATGTAATATAAGATGTGGGCTGAGTCCAACCCACTGTGCATTGTACAGAATATGACATAAGATATGGACTGAGTCCAACCCACTGTGTATTGTACAGAATGTAATATAAGATAGGGACTGAGTCCACCGCACTGTGTATTCTACAGAATGTAATATAAGATATGGACTGAGTCCACCCCACTGTGTGATGTGCAGAATGTAATATAAGATATGGACTGAGTCCACCCCACTGTGTAATGTGCAGAATGTAATATAAGATATGGACTGAGTCCAACCCACCTTGCAATGTGCAGAATGTAATATGAGATATGGACTCAGTCCAACCCACCTTGTAATGTGCAGAATGTAATTTAAGATATGGACTGAGAACACCAGATATTTAATGAGTAGCCAACAGAGTGTCCCCAGTGATCCCGCAGTCAACTCACAATGATGCCAGGGTGCAGCCAGGGTTCCCAGCTTGCACCCAGTCATGCCAGAGTGATGCCAGAGTGGCGGTCTTGATGTTCAGACCACCACCACAACAATAAGAACTACCACAACAATGTCCCAGTGACCACCCCCCCCAGTGTCCCCTGAATGTCCCAATGATTCCAGTGTGCACCCAGTGACCCCAGAGTAACCCAGACATTACTCACGTGCTCCCCATCGGGTCCAGGCTGTGGTGAAGGTCTCAGTCAGTCCGTCCCCAGCGGAGAGAACGATGCTTGGCCCAGGATTTCTCCCACTCCTCCTCCTCCTCACAAAATGTCTCTTTCTGGATCATCTCCTTGCAGCATTTCATCAAAAAGATTCCTGAGGGGAGAGAGAGGGAATTGATTAAAATAAAAAAGCAAGGGATTAAAAAGGCACAGCAAGAGGCCAGAACTCCCTCCCTCCCACTCCCTCTCTCCCTCTCTCTCCCCATCTCCCTCTCCCTCTCTCTCCCTCTCTCTGCCCCTCTCCCTCTCCCTCTCTCACACTCCCCCAGTTGCACAGAATCTCTCCCTAATCCAAGTCTGCAGCTTGTTTCTCCCCTGCCTTTCCTCTGAATGCCTCTAACCGGTGCCGCACTGCCTGTCTGAGCTGCTCAGTGTTTGCTGCAGGGTCCAACCCTCCCCCTGGGTGTGTTTTCTCTTATCTCCCTGGGCCTCGCCCACACCTGCTCTGGACATTGTTGCAACTTTAATTCTGTCAGTTGCTGTCAGCGAAAGGTCAACAGCTTTTCCCTCAACTGTTTTCTCCTGTTTGAATTAGAAGCTCGCCCCTCCCTGTTCAATCTCGACCTCTACCTCACCTTGTATTGTCCAGAATGTAATATAAGATATGGACTGAGTCCACCTCACCTTGTAATATACAGAATGTAATATAAGATATTTACTGGGTCCACCCAACCTTGTAATGTGCAGAATGTAATATAAGATATGGACTGAGTCCACCCAACCTTGTAATGTGCAGAATGTAATATAAGATATGGACTGAGTCCACCTCACCTTGTAATATACAGAATGTAATATAAGATATTTACTGGGTCCACCTCACCTTGTAATATACATAATGTAATATAAAATACGTACTGGGTCCACCCAACCTTGTAATGTGCAGAATGTAATATAAGATATGGAGTGAGTACAACCCATCTTGTATTGTACAGACTGTAATATAAGATATGGACTGAGTCCAACCCACTGTGTATTGTACAGAATGTAATATAAGATATGGGCTGAGTACAACCCATTGTGTATTGCACAGAATGTAATATAAGATATGGACTGAGTCCAAACCGCTGTGTAATGTACAGAATGTAATATAAGATGTGGACTGAGTACAACCCATTGTGTATTGTACAGAATGTAATAAAAGATATGGACTGAGTCCACCCCACTGTGTATTGAAAAGAATGTAATATAAGGTATGGACTGAGTCCAACCCACTGTGTATTGTACAGAATGTAATTTCAGATATGGACTGAGTCCAAGCCACCTTGTAATGTGCAGAATGTAATTTCAGATCTGGACATTGTTGCAACTTTATAATGCACGGTGCACTCACTGTTTAAAATACAAGGTGCTCTCACTGTTTAAAATACAAGGTGCTCTCACTGTTTAAAATGCACGGTGCACTCAGTGTTTATAATGAACGGTGCTCTCACTGTTTAAAATGCACGGTGCACTTACTGAAAAAAATGCACGTTGCTCTCACTGTTTATAATGCACGGTGCTCTCAGTTTAAAATACAAGGTGCTCTCATTGTTTACAATGCATGGTGCTCTCACTGTTTAAAATGCACGGTGCTCTCACTGATCAAAATACAAGGTGCAATTGCTGTTTAAAATACAAGGTGCTCTCATTGTTTAAAATGCACGGCGCTCTCATTGTTTATAATGCACGGCGCTCTCACTGTTTATAATGCACGGTGCTCTGACAGTTTAAAATGCACGGTGCTCTCACAGTTTAAAATACAAGGCGCACTCACAGTTTAAAATACAAGGTGCACTCACAGTTTAAAATGCACGGTGCTCTCACAGTTTAAAATGCACGGTGCTCTCACAGTTTAAAATGCACGGTGCTCTCACAGTTTAAAATACAAGGTGCTCTCACTGTTTAAAATGCACGGTGCATTAATGTTGATAATGAACGGTGCTCTCACTGTTTAAAATACAAGGTGCTCTCACAGTTTAAAATACAAGGTGCTCTCACTGTTTAAAATACAAGGTGCTCTCACTGTTTAAAATGAACGGTGCACTCACAGTTTAAAATACAAGGTGCTCTCACTGTTTAAAATGCACGGTGCTCTCACAGTTTAAAATGCACGGTGCTCTCACAGTTTAAAATACAAGGTGCTCTCACTGTTTAAAATGCACGGTGCATTAATGTTTATAATGAACGGTGCTCTCACTGTTTAAAATGCACGGTGCACTTACTGATAAAAATGCACGTTGCTCTCACTGTTTAAAATGCACGGTGCTCTCACTGTTTAAAATGCACGGTGCTCTCACTGTTTAAAATGTATGGTGCTCTCATTGTTTAAAATGCACGGTGCTCTCACTGTTTAAAATGCACGGTGCTCTCACTGTTTAAAATGTATGGTGCTCTCATTGTTTAAAATGCACGGTGCTCTCATTGTTTAAAATGCACGGTGCTCTCACTGTTTAAAATGCACGGTGCTCTCACTGTTTAAAATGCAAGGTGCACTCACAGTTTAAAATGCACGGTGCACTCACAGTTTGAAATACAAGGTGCTCTCACTGTTTAAAATACAAGGTGCTCTCACAGTTTGAAATACAAGGTGCTCTCACTGTTTAAAATACAAGGTGCTCTCACTGTTTAAAATGCACGGTGCACTTACTGATAAAAATGCACGTTGCTCTCACTGTTTAAAATGCACGGTGCTCTCACTGTTTAAAATACAAGGTGCACTCACTGTTTAAAATGCACGGTGCTCTCACTGTTTAAAATGCACGGTGCTCTCATTGTTTAAAATGCACGGTGCTCTCCTTGTTTAAAATGCACGGTGCTCTCACAGTTTAAAATACAAGGTGCTCTCACAGTTTAAAATACAAGGTGCTCTCACTGTTTAAAATGCACGGTGCACTCGATGTTTATAATGCACGGTGCTCTCATTGTTTAAAATGCACGGTGCTCTCATTGTTTAAAATGCACGGTGCTCTCACTGTTTAAAATGCACGGTGCTCTCACAGTTTAAAATACAAGGTGCTCTCACAGTTTAAAATACAAGGTGCTCTCACAGTTTAAAATGCACGGTGCTCTCCAGTTTAAAATACAAGGTGCACTCACTGTTTAAAATGCACGGTGCTCTCACTGTTTAAAATACAAGGTGCTCTCACTGTTTAAAATGCACGGTGCTCTCACAGTTTAAAATACAAGGTGCACTCACGGTTTAAAATACAAGGTGCTCTCACTGTTTATAATGCACGGTGCTCTCACTGTTTAAAATGCACGGTGCTCTCACTGTTTAAAATGCACGGTGCTCTCACTGTTCAAAATACAAGGTGCAATTGATGTTTAAAATGCTCGGTGCTCTCACTGTTTTAAATGCACGGTGCTCTTACTGTTCATAATGCATGGTGCTCTCACTGTTTAAAATGCACGGTGCTCTCACTGTTTAAAATGCACGGTGCACTTACTGATAAAAATGCACGGTGCTCTCACTGTTTAAAATGCACGGTGATCTCACTGTTTAAAATACAAGGTGCACTCACAGTTTAAAATACAAGGTGCTCTCACTGTTTAAAATGCATGGTGCTCTCTCTGCCCATAATGCATGGTGCTCTCACTGTTTAAAATGCACGGTGCTCTCACTGTTTAAAATGCACGGTGCACTTACTGATAAAAATGCACGTTGCTCTCACTGTTTAAAATACAAGGTGCTCTCACTGTTTAAAATGCACGGTGCTCTCACTGTTTTAAATGCACGTTGCTCTCACTGTTTAAAATGCACGGTGCACTCAATGTTTATAATGCACAGTGCTCTCACTGTTTTAAATGCACGGTGCTCTCACTGTTTATAATGCACGGTGCTCTCACTGTTTAAAATGCATGGTGCTCTCTCTGCCCATAATGCATGGTGCTCTCACTGTTTAAAATGCATGGTGCTCTCACTGTTTTAAATGCATGGTGCTCTCACGGTTTATAATGCATGGTGCTCTCACTGCTTATAATGCATGGAGCTCTCACTGTTTTTAATGCATGGTGCTCTCACAATTTATAATGCATGGTGCTCTCACAGTTTAAAATACAAGGTGCACTGTTTAAAATGCACGGTGCTCTCACAGTTCAAAATACAAGGTGCACTCACAGTTTAAAATACAAGGTGCACTCACAGTTTAAAATACAAGGTGCTCTCACTGTTTAAAATGCACGGTGCTCTCACTGTTTATAATGCACGGTGCTCTCACTGTTTAAAATGCACGGTGCTCTCACTGTTTGAAATGCATGGGGCTCTCACTCTTTATAATGCATGGTGCTCACACTGTTTTAAATGCATGGTGTTCTCACTGCTTACAATGCATGGTGCTCTCAATGTTTATAATGCATGTTGCTCTCACTCTTTATAATGCATGGTGCTCCCACTGTTTCTAATGCAAGGTGCTCTCACTGTTTATAATGCATATTGGTCTCACTGTTCATAATCAATGCTCCTCTCACTGTTTGTAATGCATGGTGCTCTCACTGTTTAAAATGCATTGGTCTCTCACTGTTGATAATGCATGGTCCTCTCACTGTTTAAAATGCATGGTGCTCTCACTGCTTATAATGCATGGCGCTCTCACTGTTTATAATGCATGGCGCTCTCACTGTTTATAATGCATGGCGCTCTCACTGTTTATAATGCATGGCGCTCTCACTGTTTATAATGCATGGTGCTCTCACTGGTTGAAATGCATTGTCCTCTCACTGTTTAAAATGCATCGTGCTCTCACTGTCTATAATGCTTGGTATCTCACTGTTTATAATGCATGGTGCTCTCACTGTTTAATGTGCATAGTGCTCTCACTGTTTATAATGCATGGCGCTCTCACTGTTTATAATGCATGGCGCTCTCACTGTTTATAATGCATGGCGCTCTCACTGTTTATAATGCACGGTGATCTCACTGTTTAAAATACAAGGTGCACTCACAGTTTAAAATACAAGGTGCTCTCACTGTTTAAAATGCATGGTGCTCTCTCTGCCCATAATGCATGGTGCTCTCACTGTTTAAAATGCACGGTGCTCTCACTGTTTAAAATGCACGGTGCACTTACTGATAAAAATGCACGTTGCTCTCACTGTTTAAAATACAAGGTGCTCTCACTGTTTAAAATGCACGGTGCTCTCACTGTTTTAAATGCACGTTGCTCTCACTGTTTAAAATGCACGGTGCACTCAATGTTTATAATGCACAGTGCTCTCACTGTTTTAAATGCACGGTGCTCTCACTGTTTATAATGCACGGTGCTCTCACTGTTTAAAATGCATGGTGCTCTCTCTGCCCATAATGCATGGTGCTCTCACTGTTTAAAATGCATGGTGCTCTCACTGTTTTAAATGCATGGTGCTCTCACGGTTTATAATGCATGGTGCTCTCACTGCTTATAATGCATGGAGCTCTCACTGTTTTTAATGCATGGTGCTCTCACAATTTATAATGCATGGTGCTCTCACAGTTTAAAATACAAGGTGCACTGTTTAAAATGCACGGTGCTCTCACAGTTCAAAATACAAGGTGCACTCACAGTTTAAAATACAAGGTGCACTCACAGTTTAAAATACAAGGTGCTCTCACTGTTTAAAATGCACGGTGCTCTCACTGTTTATAATGCACGGTGCTCTCACTGTTTAAAATGCACGGTGCTCTCACTGTTTGAAATGCATGGGGCTCTCACTCTTTATAATGCATGGTGCTCACACTGTTTTAAATGCATGGTGTTCTCACTGCTTACAATGCATGGTGCTCTCAATGTTTATAATGCATGTTGCTCTCACTCTTTATAATGCATGGTGCTCCCACTGTTTCTAATGCAAGGTGCTCTCACTGTTTATAATGCATATTGGTCTCACTGTTCATAATCAATGCTCCTCTCACTGTTTGTAATGCATGGTGCTCTCACTGTTTAAAATGCATTGGTCTCTCACTGTTGATAATGCATGGTCCTCTCACTGTTTAAAATGCATGGTGCTCTCACTGCTTATAATGCATGGCGCTCTCACTGTTTATAATGCATGGCGCTCTCACTGTTTATAATGCATGGCGCTCTCACTGTTTATAATGCATGGCGCTCTCACTGTTTATAATGCATGGTGCTCTCACTGGTTGAAATGCATTGTCCTCTCACTGTTTAAAATGCATCGTGCTCTCACTGTCTATAATGCTTGGTATCTCACTGTTTATAATGCATGGTGCTCTCACTGTTTAATGTGCATAGTGCTCTCACTGTTTATAATGCATGGCGCTCTCACTGTTTATAATGCATGGCGCTCTCACTGTTTATAATGCATGGTGCTCTCACTGGTTGAAATGCATGGTCCTCTCACTGTTTAAAATGCATCGTGCTCTCACTGTCTATAATGCTTGGTATCTCACTGTTTATAATGCATGGTGCTCTCACTGTTTAATGTGCATAGTGCTCTCACTGCTTATAAGGCATGGTTCACTCACTGTATATAATGCATGGTGCTCTCACTGTTTATAATGCATGGTGCTCTCACTGTTTATAATGCACGTTGCTCTCACTGTTTATAATGCATGGTGCTCTCACTGTTTATAATACACGTTGCTCTCACTGTTTATCATGCATGTTGCTCTCACTGCATTCAATGCATTGTGCTCTCACTGTTTATCATGCATGTTGCTCTCACTGCTTATAATGCACAGTGCTCTCACTGTTTATAATGCATGGTGCTCTCACTGTTTATAATGCATTGTGCTCCTACTGTTTATAATGCATGGTGTTCTGACAGTTTATAATGCATGGTGCTCTCACTGTTTAATGTGCATAGTGCTCTCACTGCTTGCAATGCATGGTGCACTCACTGTATATAATGCATGGTGCTCTCACTGTTTATAATGCATGTTGCTCTCACTGTTTATAATGCATGGTGCTCTCACTGTTTATAATGCATGGTGCTCTCACTGTTTATAATGCACGTTGCTCTCATTGTTTATAATGCATGGTGCTCTCACTGTTTATAATACACGTTGCTCTCACTGTTTATCATGCATGTTGCTCTCACTGCATTCAATGCATTGTGCTCTCACTGTTTATAATGCTTTGTGCTCTCACTGCTTATAATGCACAGTGCTCTCACTGTTTATAATGCATGGTGCTCTCACTGTTTATAATGCATTGTGCTCCTACTGTTTATAATGCATGGTGTTCTGACAGTTTATAATGCATGGTGCTCTCACTGTTTCATGTGCATGGTGCTCTCACTGTTTATAATGCACGTTGCTCTCATTGTTTATAATGCATGGTGCTCTCACTGTTTATAATACACGTTGCTCTCACTGTTTATCATGCATGTTGCTCTCACTGCATTCAATGCATTGTGCTCTCACTGTTTATAATGCTTTGTGCTCTCACTGCTTATAATGCACAGTGCTCTCACTGTTTATAATGCATGGTACTCTCACTGTTTATAATGCATGGCGCTCTCACTGTTTATAATGCATGGCGCTCTCACTGTTTATAATGCATGGTGCTCTCACTGGTTGAAATGCATGGTCCTCTCACTGTTTAAAATGCATCGTGCTCTCACTGTCTATAATGCTTGGTATCTCACTGTTTATAATGCATGGTGCTCTCACTGTTTAATGTGCATAGTGCTCTCACTGCTTATAAGGCATGGTTCACTCACTGTATATAATGCATGGTGCTCTCACTGTTTATAATGCATGGTGCTCTCACTGTTTATAATGCACGTTGCTCTCACTGTTTATAATGCATGGTGCTCTCACTGTTTATAATACACGTTGCTCTCACTGTTTATCATGCATGTTGCTCTCACTGCATTCAATGCATTGTGCTCTCACTGTTTATCATGCATGTTGCTCTCACTGCTTATAATGCACAGTGCTCTCACTGTTTATAATGCATGGTGCTCTCACTGTTTATAATGCATTGTGCTCCTACTGTTTATAATGCATGGTGTTCTGACAGTTTATAATGCATGGTGCTCTCACTGTTTAATGTGCATAGTGCTCTCACTGCTTGCAATGCATGGTGCACTCACTGTATATAATGCATGGTGCTCTCACTGTTTATAATGCATGGTGCTCTCATTGTTTATCGTGCACGGTGCTCTCACTGTTTATCGTGCACAGTGCTCTCACTGTTTATCATGCGTGGTGCTCTCACTGTTTATCATGCGTGGTGCTCTCACTGTTTAAAATGCATGGTGCTCTCACTGTTTAAAATGCATGGTGCTCTCACTGTTTACAATGCATGGTGCTCTCTCTGCTTATAATGCATGGTGCTCTCACTGTTTAAAATGCATGGTGCTCTCACTGTTTACAATGCATGGTGCTCTCTCTGCTTATAATGCATGGTGCTCTCATTGTTTTAAATGCATGGTGCTCTCACTGTTTTAAATGCATCGTGGTCTCACTGTTCATAATCAATGATGCTCTCACTGTTTGCAATGCATGGTTCTCTCACTGTTTATAATGCATGGTGCTCTTACTGTTTATAATGCATGGTGCTCTCACTGTTTATAATGCATATTGGTCTCACTCTTCATAATCAATGCTGCTCTCACTGATTATAATGCATGGTGCTCTCACTGGTTATAATGCATGGTGCTCTCACTGTTTATAATGCATGTTGCTCTCACTGTTTATAATGCATGGTGCTCTCACTGTTTATAATGCATGGTGCTCTCACTGTTTATAATGCACGTTGCTCTCATTGTTTATAATGCAAGGTGCTCTCACTGTTTATAATACACGTTGCTCTCACTGTTTATCATGCATGTTGCTCTCACTGCATTCAATGCATTGTGCTCTCACTGTTTATAATGCTTTGTGCTCTCACTGCTTATAATGCACAGTGCTCTCACTGTTTATAATGCATGGTGCTCTCACTGTTTATAATGCATTGTGCTCCTACTGTTTATAATGCATGGTGTTCTGACAGTTTATAATGCATGGTGCTCTCACTGTTTAATGTGCATGGTGCTCTCACTGTTTATAATGCACGTTGCTCTCATTGTTTATAATGCATGGTGCTCTCACTGTTTATAATACACGTTGCTCTCACTGTTTATCATGCATGTTGCTCTCACTGCATTCAATGCATTGTGCTCTCACTGTTTATAATGCTTTGTGCTCTCACTGCTTATAATGCACAGTGCTCTCACTGTTTATAATGCATGGTGCTCTCACTGTTTATAATGCATTGTGCTCCTACTGTTTATAATGCATGGTGTTCTGACAGTTTATAATGCATGGTGCTCTCACTGTTTAATGTGCATGGTGCTCTCACTGTTTATAATGCACGTTGCTCTCATTGTTTATAATGCATGGTGCTCTCACTGTTTATAATACACGTTGCTCTCACTGTTTATCATGCATGTTGCTCTCACTGCATTCAATGCATTGTGCTCTCACTGTTTATAATGCATGGCGCTCTCACTGTTTATAATGCATGGTGCTCTCACTGGTTGAAATGCATGGTCCTCTCACTGTTTAAAATGCATCGTGCTCTCACTGTCTATAATGCTTGGTATCTCACTGTTTATAATGCATGGTGCTCTCACTGTTTAATGTGCATAGTGCTCTCACTGCTTATAAGGCATGGTTCACTCACTGTATATAATGCATGGTGCTCTCACTGTTTATAATGCATGGTGCTCTCACTGTTTATAATGCACGTTGCTCTCACTGTTTATAATGCATGGTGCTCTCACTGTTTATAATACACGTTGCTCTCACTGTTTATCATGCATGTTGCTCTCACTGCATTCAATGCATTGTGCTCTCACTGTTTATCATGCATGTTGCTCTCACTGCTTATAATGCACAGTGCTCTCACTGTTTATAATGCATGGTGCTCTCACTGTTTATAATGCATTGTGCTCCTACTGTTTATAATGCATGGTGTTCTGACAGTTTATAATGCATGGTGCTCTCACTGTTTAATGTGCATAGTGCTCTCACTGCTTGCAATGCATGGTGCACTCACTGTATATAATGCATGGTGCTCTCACTGTTTATAATGCATGGTGCTCTCATTGTTTATCGTGCACGGTGCTCTCACTGTTTATCGTGCACAGTGCTCTCACTGTTTATCATGCGTGGTGCTCTCACTGTTTATCATGCGTGGTGCTCTCACTGTTTAAAATGCATGGTGCTCTCACTGTTTAAAATGCATGGTGCTCTCACTGTTTACAATGCATGGTGCTCTCTCTGCTTATAATGCATGGTGCTCTCACTGTTTAAAATGCATGGTGCTCTCACTGTTTACAATGCATGGTGCTCTCTCTGCTTATAATGCATGGTGCTCTCATTGTTTTAAATGCATGGTGCTCTCACTGTTTTAAATGCATCGTGGTCTCACTGTTCATAATCAATGATGCTCTCACTGTTTGCAATGCATGGTTCTCTCACTGTTTATAATGCATGGTGCTCTTACTGTTTATAATGCATGGTGCTCTCACTGTTTATAATGCATATTGGTCTCACTCTTCATAATCAATGCTGCTCTCACTGATTATAATGCATGGTGCTCTCACTGGTTATAATGCATGGTGCTCTCACTGTTTATAATGCATGTTGCTCTCACTGTTTATAATGCATGGTGCTCTCACTGTTTATAATGCATGGTGCTCTCACTGTTTATAATGCACGTTGCTCTCATTGTTTATAATGCAAGGTGCTCTCACTGTTTATAATACACGTTGCTCTCACTGTTTATCATGCATGTTGCTCTCACTGCATTCAATGCATTGTGCTCTCACTGTTTATAATGCTTTGTGCTCTCACTGCTTATAATGCACAGTGCTCTCACTGTTTATAATGCATGGTGCTCTCACTGTTTATAATGCATTGTGCTCCTACTGTTTATAATGCATGGTGTTCTGACAGTTTATAATGCATGGTGCTCTCACTGTTTAATGTGCATGGTGCTCTCACTGTTTATAATGCACGTTGCTCTCATTGTTTATAATGCATGGTGCTCTCACTGTTTATAATACACGTTGCTCTCACTGTTTATCATGCATGTTGCTCTCACTGCATTCAATGCATTGTGCTCTCACTGTTTATAATGCTTTGTGCTCTCACTGCTTATAATGCACAGTGCTCTCACTGTTTATAATGCATGGTGCTCTCACTGTTTATAATGCATTGTGCTCCTACTGTTTATAATGCATGGTGTTCTGACAGTTTATAATGCATGGTGCTCTCACTGTTTAATGTGCATGGTGCTCTCACTGTTTATAATGCACGTTGCTCTCATTGTTTATAATGCATGGTGCTCTCACTGTTTATAATACACGTTGCTCTCACTGTTTATCATGCATGTTGCTCTCACTGCATTCAATGCATTGTGCTCTCACTGTTTATAATGCTTTGTGCTCTCACTGCTTATAATGCACAGTGCTCTCACTGTTTATAATGCATGGTGCTCTCACTGTTTATAACGCATTGTGCTCCTACTGTTTATAATGCATGGTGTTCTGACAGTTTATAATGCATGGTGCTCTCACTGTTTAATGTGCATAGTGCTCTCACTGCTTGTAATGCATGGTGCACTCACTGTATATAATGCATGGTGCTCTCACTGTTTATAATGCATGGTGCTCTCACTGTTTATCGTGCACGGTGCTCTCACTGTTGATCGTGCATGGTGCTCTCACTGTTTATCATGCGTGGTGCTCTCACTGTTTAAAATGCATGGTGCTCTCACTGTTTACAATGCATGGTGCTCTCTCTGCTTATAATGCATGGTGCTCTCACTGTTTATAATGCATGGTGCTCTCACTGTTTTAAATGCACGGTGCTCTCACTGTTTTAAATGCATCGTGGTCTCACTGTTCATAATCAATGCTGATCTCACTGTTTGCAATGCATGGTTCTCTCACTGTTTATAATGCATGGTTCTCTCACTGTTTATAATGCATGGTGCTCTCACTGTATAAAATGCATATTGGTCTCACTGTTCATAATCAATGCTGCTCTCACTGATTATAATGCATGGTGCTCTCACTGTTTATAATGCATGGTGCTCTCACTGTATAAAATGCATATTGGTCTCACTGTTCATAATCAATGCTGCTCTCACTGATTATAATGCATGGTGCTCTCACTGGTTATAATGCATGGTGCTCTCACTGTTTATAATGCATGTTGCTCTCACTGTTTATAATGCATGGTGCTCTCACTGTTTATAATGCACGGTGCTCTAACTGTTTAAAATGCATATTGGTCTCACTGTTCATAATCAATGCTGCTCTCACTGATTATAATGCATGGTGCTCTCACTGGTTATAATGCATGGTGCTCTCACTGTTTATAATGCATGTTGCTCTCACTGTTTATAATGCACGGTGCTCTCACTGTTTATAATGCACGGTGCTCTAACTGTTTAAAATGCATATTGGTATCACTGTTCATAATCAATGCTGCTCTCACTGTTTGTCATGCATGGTGCTCTCACTTTTTTAAATGCATGGTGCTCTCACTGATAACAATGCATGGTGCTCTCACTTTTATAATGCATGGTGCTCTCACTGTTTATAATGCATGGTCGTCCAACTCTTTATAATGCATGTTGCTCTCTTAAAATCTATCGATCTCAGCTTTGAATATAACTCAACGACTGAGCATCCACAGCCCTCTGGGGTGCAGAGAATTCCAAAGATTCACAATCCTTTGAGTGAAGAAATGTTTCCTCATGTCGGTCCTAAATGGCCGACCCCTTATCTTGAGACGATGAGCTCTAGTTCTTGACTCTCCAGCCAGGGGAATCAGACTCTCAGCATCTACCCTGTCAAGCCGTCTAAGAATTTTATACATTTCAATGCGATCACCTCTCATTCTTCTAAACTCCACCAGATATTGGCCAATTTTACACAATATTTCCTCATACTACAATTGCAGTACGACCTCCTTACTCTTATATTCCAACACCCTGACAATCAAGGCGAACATATCATTTCCCTTCCTCACTCTCATTAGACCCTTGGTAACTCAGTATTTCCAGCATGTTTTTCCTCTTTTCCTTCTATAGGGAAAAGAAATGAAGGTTGAAAATATTTTACTATAATTACACCCGATTATGTTTTGGAAACAATATCCAACTGAACTGCATCAAATTCAATTATAAACATAAGAGTTTCTGAAGGAAATAAACTAATAAGAACACTTAATTGCGACAGCCAGGAATCGAACCCGGGTCAACTGCTTGGAAGGCAGCTATGCTCACCGCTACACCACCATCGCTGAAAATAATCAACAATAAAATAGTTCCCAAACATCAGATCCTGAACAGACACTGCAGGCTGTTGGATTTTGTTCTTCATTTGAACTGGTTTCTGACGGATCCTTTCTCGCTCTGTTGCAGTTCCTGTTTCCGCCCAGTCGATTTCGCCAACCCCCAATCAATGGAAATTCCACACCAGCCAGTAATTCTTCACCTGATATCGGACTGAAGAGACAGTCGATACCTGCAATACTTGACCAGCTGGAAATACATTTTACCACAGCTCACATCAGCCATTGAGTAAAGTTAAATAATTACATTAAATCATTACAGAGACCTGACCACCAACTGGACAGGAATGGCAGCTTAATATTCAAGTCTATAAGATCTTTAGAAAGGACAGGGAAATAGGGAAAGGAGGAGGAGCAGCAATATTACTAAAGGACAATATTACAGCAGTTCAAAGATAGAATATCAGTGAGGGTGAGCGGGCAGTGTAAACACTCTGAGAGAGACCCATCACAAGTGCCCCCACTGTACTCCTCCAGAAGGTAGAAGAAGGGCGAGTGCGGGAGGATTTCTTCATTCTTTGTGAAAGTGTTTGTGAGATTGTGGAAATGTCTGGAAGAGGAAAAACCGGCGGTAAAGCTCGGTCCAAGGCCAAGTCTCGCTCATCCCGGGGCGGACTGCAGTTGCCCATGAGCCGTGTTCACAGGCTCCTGCGAAAGGGGAACTATGCTGAACGTGTGGGTGCCGGAGCCCCGGTCTATCTGGCTGCTGTGCATCGAGTATCTGACGGCTGAAATCCTCGAGCTGCCCGGCAACGCGGCCCGGGACAAACAAGAAGACCCGCATCATCCCCAGACACCTGCAGCTGGCCATCCGCAACGACGAGGAGC
Organism: Heptranchias perlo; assembly: GCF_035084215.1. Classification (NCBI taxonomy): domain Eukaryota; kingdom Metazoa; phylum Chordata; class Chondrichthyes; order Hexanchiformes; family Hexanchidae; genus Heptranchias; species Heptranchias perlo. The sequence continues at coordinate 528,009 of NW_027139088.1, read as the reverse complement.
TCAACAAGCTGCTGGGACGGGTGACCATCGCTCAAGGTGTTGTCTGATATCCAGGCCGTGCTGCTGCCGAAGAAAACCAGCATTGTGAGCTTCAAGAGCAAGTAAACCGGCCAAGGCTTAATCTGATAACCCAAAGGACAGGACCAACCTGATTGAAATCTTTGAATAAGGAACAGAAAGTGTAGACAAGTTTAATGCAGTAGATGTGATATATTTGGATTTTCCGAAGGCCTTCTATAATGTACCACATTGTAGACTCATGGCTAAGTTCAGAGCACGTGGAGTCAGGTCAGGTGAAAGAATGGATAGTAAGTTGGCTACAAAACTGAAAGCCGAGAATAGAGGTGAAGAGTCGCTACTCAGACTGGCAAAAGGTGGGAATTGGAGTTCCAGTTGCTGGGACCACTGTTCTTCACAATTTACATTAACGATTTGGATTCGGGAATCGGAAGTACAATTCCAAAATTTGTGGACGACACCAACTTGGGGGATTTAGTTAATACAAAGGAAGAAAGCATCAGAATGCAAGAGGGCATTAATAAACTTGCAGAATGAAGAATCAGGAGGTCACACACTGCTTGGATAATAAGAGTCTAAACGGGATAGAGGAGCAAAGGGATCTAGTGGTACAGATACACAAATTACTAAAAGTAACGTCCCAGGTTAATCAGGTCATAAAAAGACAATTCAAACACTAGGATTCATTTCTAGAGGGATAGAGTTGAAAAGCAAAGAAGTTATGTTAAACTTGTATAGAACCTTGTTTAGACCAGACTTGGAATACTGTGAACAGGTCTCGTCTCCATATTATAGACAAAGGGGCATTGGAGAAGGTGCAAACAAGATTCACAAGGATGATACCAGAAATGAGAGGATATTCTTATCAGGAAAGACTGAACAGACTGGGTCTCGTTTCACTCGAAAAGAGAAGGCTGAGGGTTGATCTGATCGAGGTTTTTAAGATAATGATAGGGTTTGTTCGGATAGATGTAGAGAAAATGTTTCCACTTGTGGGGAGTCCAAAACTTCAGGTAATAAATATAAAATAGTCGCTAATTAATCAAATAGGGAATTCAGGAGAAATTGCTTTACCCAGAGAGTCGTTAGAATGTGGAAGTTGCAACTAAGAGGAGCAGCTGAGGCAAATAACATCGGGGCATTTAAGGGGAAGATAGAACAGCACATGAGGGAGAAAGGAATAGAAGGATATGCCGATAGGGTTAGATGAAGTAAGGAAGGAGGAGGCTCATGAGCAGCATAAACGCCGGCATGGACTAGTTGAGCCGAATGGCCTGTTTCTGTACTGTAGTTTCAATGTGACTCGATGTAAAGGCTCTTTTCAGAGCCACCCTCTGTATCTGTGAAAGGACTGGTTACTGTCTGAAGGGAGACGCTGATATCACGCTACCAGTGTGGCTTTGAGCTGCTTTTGTCTCGTTGTGGACGAGATGAGGTATTAATGGGACTGGAGTCGGGGCAGTGACCACAGTCCGGGACTTTGAACGGTGACTTATAGACCCCAACCCACACATCACCAGATTTCTTGTATTTATTTAAACTACTTGCCATGCTGGGCTCGTAAAGAATCACCAGAACTGCTCGACTAACCTTTCTACATCTGTGGGATTCAGCGCTTCGCTCCGTTTCTGTTCTATTTTGTTGGATTATTTACATAACGCATCAAACTCACTGGGGAATCACTGAAATGTAACTCTGTACAGAAACAAATAACAGTGAATTGCCTGGTGCCCAGGAGATCAGGAACATTACTCGCCTTTCGTCCTGTTAACGAGTAAACCGTGTTTAGAGTCCACCGACCCGCTTTAGTTCCATTTGGGGGATTAAACAGAGAAATCGGGAGGGGAGGAGACAGTAAGAGTGACAGAGCGGAGAGCGGCCTCTGATCTTCCAACACCATCTCCAGTTCTCTCCATCCGACAGTTTCAAACCGTTTATCGATAATAGAACCGAACCTCAGCGCTCCGCACAAACCCTGACAGACCCGGGCTTCATATTCAAGGATTCCCAAAACCCGAAGCTTTCAAATAAGCCCCGTTACAAAGAGAAATCGTTAATATTCCTGCCGAAATACAGTCCGTTCAATAACAAGTCAACTCTGTTTCCCTGTTCAATCTCCCCACACATCACCTCCCAGACGGGTTCAGCGTTTTACAAACACCTTATTCCAGCTTCTTTGGAGAATCTCATGTGTTGGGGTTTGAGTTATGACGCGGAGTTTCTCCGCCAGTGTTACCGTCTCACAGAGACTCTCGCCCTGAATCTGTGAAAAGATTATAACCATGAACTGGGACTGGAGCCGAATACATCCCCAGTTACAGTGAGGCCCGGCCCGGACATCTCATTCTCTCTATTTTATATCAGACAGTATCCCACTTTCATGTCCAGCAATAGAGAGAGAGAGAGAGAGACAGTATCAGTCTTACATTTCCTATCTGTGTCCAAATCACGCTCAATAGCAGTATCCACCTTCATATACAGCACCAGAGAGAGAGAGGGAGGCAGACATGGTGAGAGAGACAGAGAGAGCGGTGAGACACAGTGACAGACAGACGTTAACAGTATTAGTTCCAGACTGACCTGTAAAGTTGCTGTTTTATCGAGAAAGATCGCGTTGGAGAGACAAAAGATGCAATCTCATCTCTCACTGATATTGTACAAGGGTCAGAAACACTATTAATCCCACACTCAGGGACAGTACAGAGAGGGACAGAAATATTGGGTCACATTTAACCCTCTAATGCCTGTTGTACTATCTGCAGTTTGGGAGCTCAGGGCTGTTCGATATTACTCTCAGTGACCTACAGTTTCACTCCGGTTAAATTAATCTGCGACTGTTGCTGCCTGATATTAACCCTACACGGTCCCAGCAAATACACCGACTCCCACTTTCCTCCCATGTTTCTCCAGGATTGGTTTGAGAAATCCTCTCTCAGTCACACATTATAGGGGCCATTAATGAAGAGAATCCATTGTCTGATTTCACAGCCGCTCACTTTATCTCTGAAAGGCTCTTTACCATCAAAAGACCCCGAGAGAAACAGCAGGGATGGAAACATCTAGTTTAATAGTTGGAGATTGTAAAGTCAGTCTGGATTCCAGCGTTAGGCACTGATGGAATCCCATCTGTTTCCCATTCTGCTGCCTGTTCCTGCACTGCCTGTGGACCCCATTCCCTCTGACCTTTCCCCCAGTCCCACTTCCTTTGCTCAGACTCGGAAAAATTCCAATTGGGGAAAGTTTCCATCGATTTTTGGATTGGGAATTGTGGGCGCCATTCCCTCAGTGAGCGGAAGAAGATGGTTTGAAACAGCCGGGAAAGGAGAGATCACGGCCCCCGGGGGAAGGGAGCAAAGAGCAGCCTCGTTACAGCAGATCATCGCTTCGGGACCGTGTCCGCAGATGGGCTCAGACATCGGCATTGAGTCCGGGGGAAGGTCAGGGGGAGTCCGGGGGCTGTTTGTAAGAGGCGGAGTGGATCAGGAACTGGTCCCGGAACATGGAGTGAGAGGGGGGAAGGGAGAGGTCATTCTCGGACTGTGTGTGGACAGGGTGTGTCCAGGGGAAGGGAGAGAGAATGGGAAGGACCTGCTATTAAAATCATTGCTGCTTTCTATCCCCAAACCAGTAGTGAATGGTCCTGGTTTAGTTCCAGCCTTACCCTGTTTATTGTTATTGGACAGTGAAGAGTGGAAACAGAGCCGGACAGTAAGGATGTGGGGAGTTATACAAAGAGCATCTATTGCAGGCATCAGGTGAGAAGTGTGAAGGACACATTTTAAACAGCGGCTGTTTGGTTTCGGTTGAACGGTTAGTCCCATGGGAGAGGGGATTAGAAACCTGACCTGTACAAAGGTCCCTGCTACATCGGGTAGTCCCATTCATGGATCGGTGCAGGGGTTGGGCCGTGTCTGGATGTTATTAAATTGTTGTAAAACAGCCCAACACACCTGGTATGCAGAAGCGGAGTGCTGCAGTACTGCAGTGGAGTCAGACACTGACACTGTTTGTATCACTGGATTTCATTTGTGGATATTCAAAATGATCACTAACAGAGATATTAAACTGATCACTTCTGTCTTTTCTACCTCACCTGTTCCTGAGTAACAAGAGATCATTTTCTTTCTCCAGGCAAACCCTTGAACGATCCAGAATAAATGTGATGCTTCCTCCACCCGAGGCAGAAGGAACAGTACAGCCAGCTCCTTCTCACACACAGTAAGTATATTATCACTCACAGAGCACAGAGACACAGGCAGGTCATCAGTTCCACAGTCTCAGACAGCAGGAGTAGTCAGTCCCACAATGATCACAATTTCCAGAGACACATTTTCAATCCAACAGTCAAGCAGAGTAGGTGAGGCAGACAATGTTCCATTTCCCCCTAACTCAGTCCCACTGACAGGTAGATACAAAAATCCCAGTCCAAAATCACACGCTCAGAGTGAAAGGCACTGTGTCAATCTCACAACAGAGCAACATTAGCTACGAATTAAATACCAGATAGAAATCACACATGGTACCCGATTCAAAGGTACAGAATGAATCCCAATAATGTACCCCGAAATTCAAATTGAATACTAGCCCAGAACTCTCACACACATGACTTTAATCCATGGAATATCCATTCGAAATGTGTATCATATGATACAAATTGCACACAAGTCCAAAACTCAGGCAGAGTATCAGATTGAGAAATATTGAAAGATAGTAAACCTTAGAGACAAATTAGATACCTGTTCAGAATGAACTCGTAGAATGAGATTTAAAGATAGAGTATCAATTCTATTAGTGCAGACTGAGATACACATTACATACCAGTCCAAAAATCTCATACAATATTAGACTGAAAGATACGGTATCAATTCCATTTCTACAGACTGATCTACACATTACATACCAATTCAAAAATGTCACCTTATCAGTTTTAAAGATACATTATCATCCACAACAGTACTCAGAGAGATACAGATTTAATAGTACTCCAAAAAGCACACAAATAATCTGGTTAAAACCTCCAGCATCAAATCCGAAAGTATGTCCATATTTACCAATTAAACAAGGAGTAAAACTATTTAAACATTGAGATATAAAAGCTGCAATATTGAACACCATAATTTAATCTGAGAGAATAATTACGTACAGATACAGAATGAATCTCACATTCAGAGATAGTACCAGAGACACACAGACACAGAATGACTCCAACTCTCACAGATGCAGAACGAATCCCAAACTCACATACAGTACAAGAGACTGACAGACATACAGTTAATCCCACACTCACACACAGTGCCAGAGACTGACAGGTACAGTATGAATCCCACACTAACATGCAGTATGAGTAACTGCATATATAGGATGAATTCAACTCCCACATACAGTACTGGAGACTGTATATACAGAATGAATCCCACAATCACATGCAGTATGAGTAACTGCATATATAGGATGAATTCAACTCCCACATACAGTACTGGAGACTGTATAT